>NW_015557063.1:528908-535380 GCF_001515605.1 Sinocyclocheilus anshuiensis | reverse complement strand
TCTTTCTCTGTGTGTCTCTGTCTCTCTCGCTCTCTTTCTAATAACTTCATTAATAACTGCATTAGAATGCTATCAACGGCTCAAGCCTCCATTACCAGCTTTAAAATGACGTTTTGGAACTAGCAAAAGAGGCGTTGGATGAGATGCGGAAGAAATAATCCTACTCACAATAGCGATTTAAGTACAAAAACCGGACGAATCCCTTTAAATATATCATCTGATCCATGTCTTGAGGTGTGGTAACCGTAGTATAAGCGGAATAATTGACTCCGGGCCATTGAATTATTAAAAAATAATGCACACCCGACTGTAACGGCCACTCTGCTTCGCGGCCGCATCACCACCTCGGGTATGCATTATTTTTCTAATAATTCAACGGCCCGTCGTCAATTATTCCTTACTTACCTTTGAATGAAACTATACAAAACTATTATAATCACACACGTATTCTGTCTAGACCCCAGGACTTCTGAACTCTCTGCTCACACAAGCAGTTGTAGATGTTTTTAAACTGCTCTTCCTCATAGATGACACAAATAGGGCCTATTACGCCTCATTAGGAGATTATGAGGTGAGAAAAGAGCAGAGACCTGTGGTGCCCCGAGGCCTTATGGAGGTGTAGTTTCCAGCCCCATGCTCACCCTAATGAACACACACAAACTCTTAATGCTTAGATTATGGCATAGATAGTGTAGAGCCCCAGGCAAGAAAAAGGGTGGTCTGTGTGTGTTTTATATCACCTGACACATCCAGAGCCCCAAGGATAAGGATGGGCTATGTGTGTGTTTTTAACTTAGTATAGTTTGAGGCAAATTTGCTTAAATAAAGAGAGTTTATTCCTGTGATGGCAAAGCTCAATTTCCAGCAGCCATTACTCCAATCTTCAGTGTCACATTATTCTTCAGAAATCACTCTAAGGCTATGTTCACACTGCAGCAGAATACAGTATACAAGAGAGTCACTCTGTGCTGCACATAGGCATGTCAAGGGAATGTTGTGGGTTTTCAAATGTGGTTTGTGCAAGACAAATTTTCCACTCTCATTCGGGAATAAAAACTGCTGTTGGTTTATGAAGATTTGGTGGATAAACTCACACATTGATTGGACTTTTGTGTCAAATGTGACAATACTTTTCAGTTTTATGAACATCACCATCTTTGATTTTACTTTAGTCACTGTCGCTATGGTTACAGGTGACAGACATGAACAGAATGAGCTTGACTCCTGTTGTATGTTCATAAAGACAGTATTTGAGCCGCTACTGTAAGCTGCTTTGTGAATAGGTAATTTTGAGCCCTGCAAGTAAACGGGTCTGTCAATCCCAAATACTGAGAGTGTGAAGTGAACATAGACTAACATGCTGATTTAGTGCTCAAAACAACAACAACAACATTTCTTTTTATTATCAGTGTTGAAAACTGTTCTGCAGCTTATTATTTTGGTGTAAACCGTGATACATTTTTTTCAGGATTCTTGGTAGAAAGAAAGTTATGATAGAACGTAAGTTAAGACAGAAAGAACATTTTTTGTAACATTATAAATGTCTCTGCTCTCACTTCTTATAAATTTAATACATTCTTAAAAAAAAAACAGCAAAAAACAGTAGTGTAAATAAGCATGTTTGTGCTGTATGTTTTACCTCTCCTGACATATCCGGGGCCAGAGGAATCAGAGGCCATAGTGAGGAGTAGATGCCAAAGAAGACTACCCACAATCCAATGCTGCCCCAGATCGCAATGTGACTGAACTATAAGCCAAAAAAGATTAGAGAAAACACACAGTGAGTTGAGGAGATACGTCATTCTGCTGATAATACTGGCAGTCTGACACTCAAACAGCAGAAAACCTCATCTGAAAGATGTATTATAATTTTAAACTAGTGATATACATAACAACAACCCTTAACACACATGAATTTTACATGAACACATGCTAAATCACAAATGTGCACATATGGAAACATGTTACACACATGTGTTTTTGTTTAATCACATCATCAAGCATTTGAGGCTTGAAATTTGCACATGTGAAACATTGGAACCACATGTGAATGCTCTAAAACCACACAAACATTGTGTGATTTTGTGAAAATTACACTTGCAAAAATAGAGTGCAGTGAAAAAGACTGAATTTTTAACATGCATGCATTTAACATTTTTTTATGGCACACATATATAGTAGTACACACACACACACACACACACACACACACACAAATAGTCAAAAGTTTGGAATTAAGATTTTAATGATTTTGAAAGAAATTTCTTATGCTCACCAAGGCGGCATTTATTTGATTAAAAATACAGTAATAGTGTGAACTTTTATTACAATTTAAAAGAAGTGTTTTCCGTTTGAATACATTTTAAATTGTAATTTATTCCTGTGATGGCAAAGCTGAATTTTTAGCAGTCATGACCCCAGACTTCTAAATTACTACATTTAAAAATTCTAATTTCAAAGAGAAAACAATTCAAAAAATTATTTTAAATTCAATATTTATTCAAAAAATCAATTAAATTAAAAAATTATTTCAAATTGACAATATTACTATTTTTACTGCATTTTGTCCAAATTACAATGACATCGTAACTGTTGATTACATTTTAAATGCTGAGCATTTGCCTTGCAAGCACCATAATAGCAATAAAATTTCTAATAGTAATAAAATTTAAGCAACACTGCACTATAATTGCATTTGTGAATAAATGCTTTGATTAGCAATGAAACCATGACATCAATTTTGAATGCTCTGAACTTTTCCATGACATCAGCGGCAGAAGAAAAGGGTAAGTGAGAGGAGTGAGAGGGGTGGAGGAGCGTGTTTCTACTGATAGAGAGACAATAAAATCAAAGGAAATGGGAGGACACAGTGAAATAGGAGAGAAAAGAGAGAGAGGGATGGAAAGAGTCTTCCAAATGCTCACCATGGTCCAGGACGATGTCTCCAGCCCAGCCTTTAGACACACTGTGATCACCACAAACTGTGAGAGAGAGACAGGTTCTTATCTGAGGTTGCATGTACACATAAACAGATTAGATTGTAAAGACATAAGATCTAATGAGAGACAGTCAGCAGACAGGAACTTCCAAACAGTTTCTTTTGAAGTACAGTTTGAAATAGAGCAGATCAGCTTCATTTTCATTTCAGTGCATAAAAAGTCGGCAAAAAAGGGAGCGAAAATCCTCAGTGAGGCCAGACTCGGCACAGAAGGAACATTTCACAGCAAGACAACCGGGACAAAGTGTCAGGCGACGGGGAGGACACAGAGACGCTTTGTGAGGATCTGAGGACCCAAATGCACTTACTGTATAAACCATGTTGCCTAAGAGGAGATAGTCTGGTGTCTTTCCGTTTCCAAAGACAGTATCTGTGAGGAGAATCAACAAGAAGGCTTTTAGAGTGAAGGATCACATGCTAACACACACATGTACATACAAACACAGGTCAGTGGGACGGTGCTAGATACTGCATTAAGTTGTTGAGCTAAAGAGGGCTCTAATGCTCACATTTCAACAGACAAGATTACCAGAAAAGGACTGTTTACATACATGGTGGTGAAATGCAGTCTCACTGCAAAAACGACAATTTAGACTTAATATGATTTAGAATCAGGATTTTTAACATTAGAGGAACAAAATTTGGTATTAAGTCAAAAATATTATTCCACAAATGTGACCCTGGACCACAAAACCAGTCATAAGGGTCAATTTTTCCCGAATTTGAGATTTATACATTAACGGAAAGCTGAATAAATAAGCTTTCAATTGATGTATGGTTTGTTAGGATAGGACAATATTTGGTCGAGATACAACTATTTGAAAATCTGGAATCTTAGGGTGCAAAAAAATCTAAATATTGAGAAAATCGCCTTTAAAGTTGTCCAAATGAAGTTCTTAACAATGCATATTAGTAATCAAAAATTAAGTTTTAATATATTTACAGTAGGAAATTTACAAAATATCTTCATGGAACATGATCTTTACTTAATATCCTAATGATTCTTGGCATAAGAGAAAAATCAATAATTTTGACCCATACAATGTATTTTTGGCTATTGCTACAAATACACCCCAGCGACTTAAGACTGGTTTTGTGGTCCAGGGTCACAAATGCTATTGACAGAGCGTAACCTGTATTGAATAAAATAGTTTTCAAGATATTCTTCAATCTTTGACAGAATTTAAATGTAAAAAGTGTTGTAAAAAACATTCTCTAGGATGTCCTGTTAGGGTCAGAGCCATGGTCTAATGGAGCTGTGGTGCTCATGTGGGTCATGCAAGTTTGCATCGGACCTCTTTACGGATTTCTACCCTTTCTCCCCATTTCCCATCCTCAAGAAAGTGGCCAAAGGCCAAAATAGCATTTATGCCCACTTAATCTGAATCAACAAACTTGTAACAAACTTATCCTCTTCTTATGACACACCTGTGCTCTAGTGGTCATTTGCATAAAAGGTAACAGTGGGTGTAAAAAGAGCTGTTGACAGCTGTACAGAGAGGTTTGGAAAAGAGATCTCCCCAAATCATTGAGGATCAATTGACCGTAGAGACAATCTGGGTTTTCTTGACTTTTCAGGATGATAGCTATTGGCTTGTGCTAATTGCTTCAGCAAACATCTCCGATTAAATGGTAAAGACTGCTTAAAATCTGGAAAAGCCACTCACAAAAGTGCACACATGGCAGTGTGGTTTAGTGGAGGAGTATTAGTCATTCTCCGATTGTAACTGAGAGCGGATGATCCAAAACCATCAGCGCTCTGGCACAGCGAAACACAACGGACACCACATGTGGATCAAGAAGGTATGTGTGTTTCAGTGTGTGTGTGTGTGTGTGTGTGTGTGTGTGGTGCTGACAGGCTGTCAGTCAGACAGTCTCCAGTGCTTTGTTTAAAAAGCAGGTCTGATTCTGACTGTGTGGTCCTGCAGTCAGCCAGATAATTGTGCTGACACACACACACACACACACACACACAAAATCTGTTCACATGCTTTACACACTCTTTTGTACATGCTTACACTTATGAATACATGTAAAGAACAACGTATAGACCATAGAGCAATTTACTAAATTATACCAAAACGAAAGCTGTCATTATTTACTGTAAGCCTTTGAAATTATAAAAAAAGAAAAGGCCAAAATTGTTAGTTATTGACTAAAATTGGCTGTTTTAGCTCTCCATGACGTTCATGAGAGAAACAGTGATTTGTGAGTGAGTTATTATGAGCTGAATCTTCAAATGAATCAGTGGATCACGTTCACAAAGTTTAACTCACTAAATCTGAATAATCTGTTCACAAAGAAAGACTATCAGTAAAGCATTAATTTTTTTTAAATATTAAATTAAAATTAGGCCAATTTCGTCACACAAAGAAATCATATGGCTTAAGATTTGGAATATAGTTCATAAGATGTATAGACTGTTTTTATGATGATTTTATAGTGCAACGTTTGAAGCTTGACAGCCACAGTCCTCATTCACTTTCATTACAGTATATTAAAAAAGTAAGTAATAAAGATATTTTTCAAAACTTCTGCTTTGTGTTTAATGGAAGAAAGTCATACAGGATTGGAACGGCATGATTAATTATGACAATTTTCACTTTTGCATAAACTATTGCTTTTAATGAGTATGTGGAAATGGAGAAAAAGAGAGTGTGTGCTTTTGTGTATATGAGTGATCTTGAGATATTCATGGTGGCCAATGAGAAGCAATTAAGCTGAAGCGAGAGTAGACACGTCTTTTAATATGACACCCACTGACCTCAAAAAAACTAAACTAAAAGTAGTGTGAGAGAGTGTGTGTATGTGTGCTTACCGTGCTGGAAGGCCTTGAGGGGAAACCAGAAGAGGATGACTGAGTGAAACAGGCCGTTTAGACAATGAGCCCAGAAGACCTGCAGCAGAGTGGAGGGAAAAAAAAGAGAGGCATGAGAAAGACGATGGCCACCCTAACCCTGCCGGTGACCTCTGACCCTGGGCCTTTGTGTGTTCTCAGCGCTAGGCTAAGTGGAAGGTTTGTCAGGCCTCCCTGCTCAATGGCCACCCCGCTGACAGACACTTTGTATATCCTGTGAGTGAGGAGAGAGCAAGAAAGAGGGAGAGGGGAGGCGTGCCAACTATATGAGAGATGTCAGTAAGGGGTGTTTTTCTGCCATCTCTTCTCTTTTCCCTGCAGTGAGTTGCCTCATCGAATTTCCCCAATCGTTCCTTTGTGAGTTGTGAAAAAACCCCAAATCCTTAACGGATACTTTTAGTACAAACTAGGGCTGTGTATCACCAGCAAAGTCACGATACGATACGTATCACGATACAGAGGCCACAATACGATACATATCACGATACAGGGCTGCACTGAATTTCACCTCAGCAGAATTTAGAAAAACAGCTGTTTATTAAACACTGCTTACTATAGTGCCATTTCTAACTATTGGCAGAGCAGGCAGCTGACCTCTGCATTATGAAGGGCCTCCA
>NW_015557063.1:505224-528760 GCF_001515605.1 Sinocyclocheilus anshuiensis | reverse complement strand
TGCCAGTCGCAGGCAGGGGAGGAGTAAAGAGACGGCCGTCAGGTTTCCATAGTGTGTAGTGGTAGAAATTTTGATTCTTTCAAAAGATTTGTTCATTTTCAGTTAGTTCACCAAAATTATTTGTTCAGATTCGTTCACTGATTCGTTCAGTGACCATTTCTTCATATTACATAAATACGCCAGCAGCTGGCGAAAAAGAGTGTCTTATGTGTTATGTCTTAAGTCAACGAACGTATTCACTTATTACAAAAAACTGATTTGGCTTTATTAAAATCTACTCATTAAATAAATAAAGTCAAAATAAGTTTTTCAGATGACCAAAGTACAAGGTTTTCTTGCATATTTAACATTTTAATTGTTTGGTCAGACATTATGCTCCGTCACATCTCAAACTCGAAGGCTATTGGCTCGAGGTTTAGTCGTTCTTTGACAGGAGAAGCAGTCCACAGAGCTACCCGGTTCACTGATCTGCGCATTCGCTGCCAATAGCGCCGCGCTGCTGTGGAGGGAGGAATTTCAGTGAACGATAAATATGAGTCAATGGATTTACGAGAACGATTCGTTCACCAAAAAGATTCGTTCAAAAAGAACGCTTCGTTCACGAACGTAACAACACTAATGTCAAGTTCAGTCACTCAGACATTCAGGAACAAACTTTTTAGCGCTGCCTCACAGTTTTATCAACTAAATAGCTTAATAAGTGTAAAGCTCTATTTTGGGGATTACGTCTCTTTATATCAGGCAACCCAGTTGTGTTCGGCCAGATTAAACCTTGTTGTAGCCTATATATGCTCTATTCATTCTTTTTAGAAACCTCGCACTTTTCTACTCAATTTTAAACGTAAATTTTTACACAAATTAAGCGCGGTCCACTGCTGCACACGTGCCACAATATCGATACAGGGCCAGCTGTATCGATACTCGTATCGTCAAATCTCTGTGACGATACATCGTCGTATCGATATTTTGAACACAGCACTAGTCCAAACACAGACAAGTTTAAGAAATTAAGATGTAAGAGTCTGTCGCTACAGTGCATGGTTATTTGGGAGCATGGAAAAACTATCGCTTACACAGGTACGGCATAAAGTCTCTGAGTGTGTGCGACTGTATACAAGGGCATGTGGACTTTGGATGTGCCATTTAAACAAATATCCTCCTCCAAAACCGCCTTGTTTTGAATTTACATTATGCATGGACATGGCCAATCAAAACACTAATGGGCGGTGTAGCATAAAACAGCCGTGAAATGAAATCAGGCCAGTCAAAGGTCCAGTTTCCAAACCCCATTTTTTTTCCTGGTGTTGATCTTTTCACCTCTGCAAAGTCTGAGAATGTTCACTGCCCACAGACACAACAGATTATTCCCATATTTATAAGTAAAACAGCATAATACTTGAGCTGAGAGACAGTCACAGTATTAAAATGTCAAATTATAATTTTTTTAATTAATTCACTAAAATAAATACAAATTTCTCCATATGAACAAAAACGTTACTGGAATGAACCAGATTTGGAGTGTCTGCTAGAGAGGTCCATTTTGTGAATGAAACTGGTTCTTTTTAATGAGTCATTCAATTCAAACTGGTTCACAAAGTGCTTTAAGGAATAGATCACCCAAAAATGTAACTGTCAGCTTCTATGCTAATTTCGCTCAAACACTGTATTATTTCTATCAATAAGGACTTTATGGCAATAACTTCACAATATAGTTCCCTGTGAGGAAAAAGACAAATTCTTTATTCCATTATCAACACAAACTGAATTTCCTTTTAAAATCGTTTTAAAATTTAATAAAATATGTATTTTACAACAAATGTTGTACAAATGAACAATGGTGTGGACGTATGGGAATGCTTACAAGTCATGCAAATGAATAAAATATCACACACACTTCCCTTCAAAATTTGGGGTCAGCAAGTCTCTTATGCTACCAAGGCTGCATTTGATCAAAAATACAGTGAAATATTATTACAATTTAAAACTGTTTGATATATTTTAAAAAGTCATTTGTAAATGTATTAAATAAACAATAAGTAAAAAAATCTTACTGACCCCAAAAATGAATCAAACTTTCCAAATCCAACAGTGTGGTGGTCATGAAACCTCTTGAGGGGGATGGGATGCAGAGAAATGAGAGGAGAATGAGAGAGTGAGAGAAAAGAGGAATATCCTGAAATTGTCTTGTTCTGTGTTGTTTCACAGAGGCCCTGTACAACCTCTCGGCCTTTCTGCCCTGACCCTCTCACCTCTGCTATCGGCAGAGCAAAACAAAGCTCAGGGCTCCGGCCCTCAGACAGTCGGCTCATCCTAAACCCACAAAACACACCGCAGAAGGGCACTATGGCACACCCCTCATATTCTTTGGAATTAGTGGTGTTTGCTAAGTTCATACTTAAAATCAAAATTTTCATAACCCATCCTGTACTAAGCTATAAGCATTAATCCATCTGCAGTGATTGCACTTGAGATTTTCACAGAGTAAGCAATAAAACACAAACTCACATAAAAAAATTAAAAGACTTGAGGACTTGAGTCATATCTATGGATAAGATATAAAGGGGTGGGATTTTTTGACCTAGCAACCATCCAGAACATCCCAGCAACTGCATAGCAACACATTAAAACACTTAGAAGACTCTAGCAACCACATAGCAATGCCCTGGCAACCACCCAAAACAAAACATGATCCAAGTGCCATGTGAAACCTGTACATGGCACTTGGGAAACCTGCGTAAAGAAATAACCTGTTCTCACCCTCGCCCGGTGCTTTACACGCACAGTCCTGCAGTGAATGCTAATGAAATCAATAAATGTTCATAATCATTTGTCACAGGGAGGCCCCAAACTCCTCCGTTTCTAAGCAGGTTGCTAAGAATGTAGGTGTGAATGGCCGTCTGTCCTGCCTGAAGCAAAGCACTGCATTCTGTGTGACAGCTTAATTGCTTAAACTAGCATCAAAGGATAAACATTATTTTGTGCCAACTATTGCCAGACGCTCTAATAAGCCTTCTCCAGCTATGTTGGGCTACAAATAAAGCCAGAAAGGGACAGAATAAAAGAGAGAAAGAGGCAGAAAAAGGGAGGGATAGAGGCTGCAGTGTGTTGAATGAGTGAAATAACCACTATCCTGGTGTCTACTCTGGGCTTTCTCATTATTAGGGAGACATTAGTGTCAAAGCTATGTAATTAAATGTGAAAGGGGACATGGTGGGTAAAGACCTAAATATTTCACACTCTGTTTCTCCCCGATTTAATGCATGATCTTTCACTCTCTGCTTCCACAGACTTTATTTACAAATAAAGTGTCTGTTCTGTACACAGATGACGTGTATAAGTCTGAAACGGACGTAGCACATGCACAGCTGGTCCAATCAGCAAATAAAAAGTCATTAATGTCTCCAATAACATCTATATGAACACTTCACTATATATATATATTTGAACATAACATATAATTTACATTAAACAATACTAAAACTAATGCAAATCTCAGACTATTTCAGTAGGAGTAGTACACAAATATTTTAGACTGTTTTTGTGAATGAGTCAAAGATCTGACTCAGAACGGTTGTTCACAAATCAGACATTGTTATTCAATGAATGAATCCAACATTTCTACCAAACATCTAAAAACTCTGTCATTGCCTCTTTTTTCCAAGCAAACCTTTTGTCCTCGCTACTCCATTATAGAGAAAATAACAGAATTCAGTCTAATATGACATACACAAGTTAGCAGAACATCATAGCAACCACACAGCAATGTGCTGAATAACACTTAGAACACCTTGATACCATATAGAAATGCCCTGTCAACCAACAATTTTAAATTACATTACACAATACTAAAATGAATTTCTCTGCCCATTTCAGTCTGCTTTGTAAATAAATAGTTTAGACCAGTTTTGTGAACTGGTTTAATCGATTCAATAAAAATGTTTTTGTACAATTAGTTTATATATCAGACACTGCTATTCTAGAGATGATGAAAAAAATCGGACTCAAAAGAATCTTTGAGTCACAAATTGGACAACGCTATTCCACAGACGATCTCATTACTTCCCTCTATACATCCACTAACTCCGTCTTTGCTTCCTTGTTTCCATGCAAATCTATCATTCTCATCATTTCATTATAGAAAAACAACAGAAAGCAGCCTATTACGACATAGGGCTGCAACTAACGATTATTTTGATAATCGATTAGTTGGTCGATTATTTTTTCTTCTTCTTCGATTAATCTGATTAAAAACAAACAATTTTCTTTTTTTATTTTATTGACTAAAACACACTATTCCACATTCTGCCCAATGTCCTTAAAACAAACGTTCCAACTGAATGCTATGAAAACATACAGTGCTTAACAATTTATTAGACCCCCTGCCATAATAAAGAGAAAACACATTTTAGGAATTGTAGGAATCTGTCAAAAAATTGTTTAAATCAAAAATTTGTTATTGTCATTTATTTATAACTAAATACTTTTATTTATTCACATAACAAAAATGGCCTCCTATGCCCTTCACAGCTTGCATTCTTGCTGGCATTGTAATAATAATAAAGATGATAAAGACGAATAAAATCACAAACTCAGTGGTAACCAATAGGTGAGTAATGTTCTGCAGGAACACACGTTCACTTTGACCACAGTCACGTCAGAGCCCGATTCGGACCGTAATTGTTTCTCATATGGATGTCTGTAAAAATAAATTTACTTATCACCTCAGTGATAAAACTCATGGATTCCGAATAGGGCTAAGTGTCATTTCTTTATCCTGTTAAAGGTGGTTTTGAAGCGTCTGATATTTATATTCAGACAATTACAAGCTGTTATCCCCTTACAGTTCCTACTCTCATAAAATATGCGCAATGCATGTTGACCTTTAAACCTTAATTTAACTTTCAACAACAGATATTTCAGCACAATTAATGTTTTTGCGCTGATTATTAATTGTCTCTGTTTTCCGTCTGTCTGACGCGCCCGCCGCGCTGGCGCTCATTCAATAAAGATTAAAATTTAACAGACTGTCAGGACGGACCTTTATGCAAAAATGGAAATGCTCGCGTGAATTTGTGACATTTATACATAAGGATATGACCGTTAACTGAAAGGGTTTTTTGCGCTGAGGACGCACACGCATCTGTTAAAGCGCCTGACAGGGCAAGCCATTACGCTAATGCATTAGCTTAAAGCTTAAAATAAATAATTCTCATGTTTTGGGTAGCTTGGATCACATAACTCTCCTGCAGCATCTCATTTTGTTTCCTCCACTATTTTAGATGCATTTTGTCCATAGAAATAAGTAATTCAGTGCTTTAATTTGACGCGACCGGATGAAGTTGGACAAGTATGTAAACTCCATTGGACGTGCACTGTGGGCAAACCCGATTAATCGATAATGAGAATCGTTGTCGAGGATTTTCATAATCGATAATAATCGATTTTATCGATTAGTTGTTGCAGCCCTATTACGATATATCTAATATATACAATTCACCTTTTTCCAACAAGAAACTGTTCTGTTATTGATTAATCCTTTTTTTTTTTTTTTCATTGAACACGTAAAAATTTTGGTGTTTGTGTTACAAATGGCCAGTAAATCGGTCTTTCCCTCTCTCTCTCTCCTGACCCCAGGGGTTGTGTTGTCTGTAATCTGTGTCAGTGTGGTGGTAAATGGGTCTCCACGCCTGTGGAGCAGGGCCGTGAGGTGACACCAGCGCAGACACGCCGGAGCTGGAGACCAGACAGCTTTATTAACACAATGAGATACAAAGCCAGCAGTCACAGACACCAAGAGAGGATGGAAATATGCTTGTCCTACATAGACACTAACACTATTAAGGTCTGAAAGCTTAGAAGGAGTTGCATAAAGAACATCTGTTATAATTTTACTAGGACATATCTAGCATCATAGGGATCTAAAATCTGGTTATATGCCCTTAAGATAAACTTGATTATAACTTTTATTAATAACATTAACAAACATTATTATTTTAAATAATGCTTTAAAGACCAAGTAAATGTACATACAAAAAGTTGGAAAGTCAAAAACCTTTGCCTTATTTATTTTCATATACATTCATATATTATAGACTCTGCGTGCACAATTTTGAGTCTATATATACAATTTTGAAAGACTAAATTAGGAGTGTCTTTATACGTATACCTATCAGACATTGTGGACAAAGCTTCACATTCATACTGGCCTGGAATAGTTTATGACCTTCTAAAAAGGGAGATGAACACTCAAAAACATCTCAGATAAGCAGAAAGGCTGACAGAGAGGGACAGTTTAATGGATGGCTAAACCAGCAAGGTCCTGCTGTTGACCTGCATTTTTACAGTGTAGGGAGTCGTAACAAGATCTGTTTGTTCAGTGGAGTTTTCAGCCTGGGTGCCAAACTGTTCACCAAACACAGGTCAGAAAAGTGTATGTCTACAGGGTAGTCATCATCATCATCAACGGAAATTCACTAAATCACTAGTTTATTATCTATACATTTATCTACAAGAGATTCATTACCTTATGGCATACGTTTTAAGAATTTTTCAGATTATAATTATGTGTGTTCTTCTGCTATTTACATCATTCCTTAATCAGTGGGCTGTTCATCTCATCAGTGCAAACACTGATGGAGATTCAGCTAAACTTAGATTTATACTGCATGCTTGAGTGTATTTACCTTGGTGTTGAAGCCCATTGCATTCTGGGAGGTTTTGTAAAGTTCAGGGTATTTAAGCATGTTCTCTTTCCTGCAGGAGCGTTCGAAGATGCCCAGAGTCAGAGGAGGCAAAGCAGTGAAGAGCTGAATAAACATACAAACGAAAAAAACAAAAACAAAACAAATCACAGAAAATTAAACTGAAAGGCAAACTGTTATGCAGATAATATAATTTATACTAAAAAATTTGTACACAATTATAAAAAAGCAAGACAGAAGCACTAGTACTTCACTAATAGATATTTGGGCCCCACTGCAATGTCTTTCCCAAAGATATTATCTTAGGATATTATTCCAAGATATTATCCTAGTCCTCATTACAGAAACTACTTTGTGATGAACTGAGACGATGAACTGTTATGTAAACCAAATAAACGCAGAATCAATATCTAAAAATACAAAGCAGTCTAAAGAGAACTATTTCCTAGCCTGAGCAGCAGACGTGTTCCCCCTTGTCTGCTGTTTTCATTTGCTTGCTTGGTGCAGCTCAATGAGCATGAAACTTTCTAGCATTTATCATATTTGCACTCTCCCTCCGTTTGCAAAAATCATTCCAAACGAACATCTGTCACTGTGCCTGCAGCTTGTTAGCAGATCTGCTGGATGCTTTCGTTTTTCGGCGGTGCTCTAACGTTTCTTCGTGCAGCAGCTGTTGAAAGCGAGAGGGGTTGTATTATGGTCCAGAGAGGGTTGCGGGGTCAGCCGTAAGTGTCTCTCACTGGCCCAGCTGAAGTTGCCTGGCTGTGGCTGACAGTCGCCTGGGCTTTTCCATTCAGGGGTGGTTTCAGCCTTTTTTGCATCCAATGGACCCCCTCTGACGCGATGGAATTCCTCCTCTCTTAGATAAAGAGAGAATGCGCCTTTGAAATGAGTTATTACTGGCCTCACAATGCCAATTATGGCACTGATGGGAAGCAGTGTTAAAATTTTTATTCTTTGTTCAGGCGTAAAGAAATAATTTCTAGGGACAATCAGCAAGTCGGGTGGCTCGGTCATTTTTCCTACTGCGTATCTTCAGTTGTTTATGCAAAATGGAAAAACGTACTCCACCTGGAGCATTTTTTTTCCTGAATAACTTTCCTTCCTGTTGAAAACATGTTAATTAACAGCATCAATTCCTATCACCAAGCCCTAAGGCAGCCCAGTTCACAGGACTCCACCCAAACGGCCATGTGTGTGTATTTAAATGTGTCTGGATTCAACCTGTTCCTTTATCATCCACCGCTGACCTGTTTAACGCAGCTCTTTGGGGCATGAGCGTCTGTTGTTGCAGCACATTCAGGACATAGTTCTGGGCACGGAGGGAATAAGGACTTGACAAGCAGTCATAAATAAGAGGGAGATTTTTCAGGATGGTGCTGACACGGGTTGCAGTAAAGGAGCCGTCTGGGGTGCCGCGGCTAATGAGTTTCTTGCCTGAGCGCGACAGGGGAGGCGTTTTAACACATTCCCTCTCAAAGTAATGAAGAGGGGAGAGTAAATCACACCCAGACAGATGTGTGAATGCAAACACTCTTACCACGTTGTATAGGCCGATGCACCAGCGCTCGAACAGAATCTGACCGGAGAAGCCATTCACAAATGCAAACCAGATCTGAAAGACAAAAGACAACGGAATGGTAAACGACTTATCCATGCGAATATATAAAACGGAATTTAACATTTGACCCCATTAAGTAAAACACATTATTAAAATAAACAATTTAAATATATGAATAATAATAATTTAATTTAAATTTATAAATATAAAATACAATTAAACTATTACATGAAATTAAATTATCATTCAAAAACAAGAAACAAAACCAGTCTTTTAGTACATGTAATGAGACGCACTGAGAGAAAAAAAAAGGAGTAACTCTACGCTTCCCAAGTTGTCCTAAAGGAAATGGTAACATATTAAAAGGGCGATGACAGGCCATATGATAATCATTACAACGTAAATGTGTGACTAAAAGGTAAATATATATACTATCATTAATCATATATTCCCCACTTTGTGTGCGCTTAACTCTGGCTCCTAGCGGATTTTAATTTAGGTTGATCGATGGCTGTTGTTTTCTGTGGGGCCTCTCAGTGCTTGAAATTACCCAAGAGAGAGTGATCTCTCATGAACCGGCAGTGAACTGACTCCATCAGTCCTTTCTACAGTCTCATACACTGGATCACTGCAAATGGTTTGTTCCGAGATCAGTCTTGCAGAATAAATAAGCCAGATTTGAGTCACTTTTTCATACACATAGTGGGGTCCAAAAGTCAGACCACTATTGAAAATTCTACCATTGTGCATTTTTGTACTATTCTTCCGTTACAAAACAATTAGCAAGCAAACCAGAACAAAATGTATACAATTTTTAATTAAATGTATTTAAATAAATAAATAAATTAATTAATATAAAAACATTAATATGTTATAAAAATAAATAAAACAATAAACAAACAAGTCAAGTACAAACAAACAAATAAATAAAATTATATAAAAAAATAGTATTCATTAAAAATTTTATTTTGTTTTAAGATAATGGAAATGTTTTTTTGAAATGACCTGCCCACCCGCTAAAAACCAGTTTTAGATTATAGTACACTTTGATAGAAAGATTAATATTCTACCATCCATAAGAACAGCTGTGAGATGACACATATAAAAACAGTTAAGCCCTGCTTTAGGAAACATACTGCCAAGGTTTTCAAAACATCTAAACATAGAGAAGCCAAACTATCTTGTCATGCGAAGCCACAACCTGGGCTTAACACATCATTACTCGGCAGACAACCAGGCAGGAATGACAGAGGAAGGGTGTTTGTGCTGGAGGTAAAAGAGAGAGAGACTTCAACAGTTCCCATGACTTCAGCCAAATCAGACGCTCTGTTTCCCACCTTGATCAACCCCCAGTGTCTCATAGCAGAAACAACGGATCACAAAATGAGTTTAAGACTGTACAAAAAACAAGATCAGTGCAAAAGGACTAGATTTAACAATTTAAAGAACTGAAAGACGTGAGTTATTGGACTTAAGAGTGGAGACCAGGGAAAAGACCACAAATGAAAAGGAGAAGAGAGAAGAATGTGTATCTAAACTACATGCCATGGAGATGGAGTCCATCACTTAATATCTCTATTAGTTTGACTACTCTGGCCCACAACTCTGCCATAGTCATCTAGAAACTGAAGAATGTGATAATATCAGACAGCAGCTGTTATAAAGCGGGGGAAAAACAGTAATGATCAAAAATGGGATGAGAAAATGAAAAAAGGGTTGATGACACCAAAATTTTAAGAGATAGTTTCATAACAGTAATATTGTGAAATATTATTAAAACAACAACGACAGTTTTCTTTTGTAATATATTTTAAAATGTATTCCTGTGATGGTAAAGTTGAATTTTCAGCATCATTACTCCAGTCTTCAGTGTCACATGATCCTTCAGAAGTCATTCTAATATGCCGATATTTCAGGACTCTGATGAGAAGATTAAGAAGATTATTACAGTCATTTTGAGTAATTTTATGATACTTTTATGGTGCTTTTTGTAATTTTTGGAACTTGTGAGACCCTGGTCACCATTCACTTATATTGTATAGAAAAGAGCAGTGTGAACATACAACCAAACATCTCTTTTTTTTTGTGGTCTATAGGAAAAAGAAAAACATACAGGTTTGGAATAATATGACGGTGAGTAAACGATGAAACAATTTCTCTTTAAATGAATAAGAAATACCCGAGTCAAAGTTCAGAACACAAGCAGCACTGTTCAATTTTTGCTTGCTGTGAGTTTCTCCATTGTATTTTAGACTACAGTAATTGTGAACATGCCTGAGAGGACCAAACATTCTTCAGTATGTGTGTGAGAGGCTCGACTTTTGAGCAGACCCCACATTACTGTGATGTGCCGCGGCCAGGCGGACATTTCCTCGCTTCATTTAACTCCATTATGAAAGCGTGAACTGCTACAAATTTTTTGGGTTTTGACAGAACCCTCTCCATCTGCGGCCCCCGCCAGTCCTCACACACACACACACAGCACATCCACAGCCCCTCTTATTCAACAGAGCGAGCCAATGGTGAAAATGTTCCCAAAACAAATGTCTGTCACCCCTCCCCTCCGGCCTCGCTATAGAATAAGAAAGAGAGAAGAAGAGAGGAGGATTGGCCGCACTCCCCGATGCGACCCCCACGGCCACGCCCCACCCGTTCCAACTCCCATTTTCCTTACCATCAGGTGCATTCTACCATGATATTGTTTTTAAAAGAGATCTGCTGCTTCTGAAACCCATTCGTACACACAAACATTAATAAATTACCAATATCGCATCACATGTTATGTTGTTTTCCTACTCGCAAACAAATTCTAGACTCATGACCACAATTTGATCAAAAGCCACATGAAAAACCAAATAGTCGTGGCCAGCAGCATGCTGGTAGTCAAACAGGTGGGTCAGAGAGCTGAATTAATGCGAGTCTGCCTCATTGAGGGGCTATGGGCTGCAGGATATTGTTGTGCTAAGTCAAAATAAAGCCTCTATTCATGAGCAGCAGTACATGCATATGAGAGAGCATTCTGGCCTGGTCCTCTGAGCCCTGTGAGTGCCCCTCTCTCCCGCTTCCTTCAATGAGACAGATTCATTGACTTGCTCATTAGGGACCGATGACATAGTGTGGAGGGCTCTCTCTTTCTTCTCCTCTTCTGGCTCATTCAGAGGCATTCGGCGTGGAGGTGTGACTGCCCTCTACTCTCCGCTGCACAATCTGAAAAAGCGAGGAGAGTGTGTGTGTGTGTGAGAGAGGGAGAGTGTGTCCCCATGAGACTCGTACTGAGGGGCTCTCAACGTATTTTTCAGAGAATTTTGAAATCTGTGATTCCACCCCGTCCTCTGTTTCCATGCTGGGCAGGAAGAACCCGAAGGGAAAGAGAGACAAAAAAAAAAGAAAAATAAAGACGGCACCTCTTTGCTCCATGTCTCTGTTTGAGAATCCAGCTAAAACTAGCTTAGCTGTGTTCTGGAACATGGCAGCTGGTTTAGGTGGTTGAGCAGCTGGGCCAACTGGTGGGGATCTGGCTGACCTTGGAACAGCAATAAACTAGCTCCTATATCGTAAAAAACAGCTTGACCACCTTAAACTTGTATATTTTCTAGTAGGGCCCTTGATCAGTAGCTCACCCAAATATATGAATATGTATATTATAAAACACAACAAAATTAAATAACGAAAATAAAGTTTCCAAAGTAAAGAAGGATATACAGTATATTGCAATTGACCTAAAGCAAACTGTTAAAACATTATTTGGAAAACCTAACAGATTCGCGGGGGGAAAAGGGGGAATTAAAAAAAAAAAAAATAATAATAAAAATAAATTCATGATATCTGTTTTTTTTAAAGCAAAATAAAAAAACGGCAATATCAAAATCACTGAATGTAAAAAAAACACATACATTTCATTGATATATGATAAGAAAGAGCATGCTAATTTTGTCAGAGCATACATTTTGCACAATTTTTCTAAATGTACACTGTTCAAAAGGTTGGGGTCAGTAATTGTTTTATTTGAATTAATACTTATTTTGAGCAAGGATGCCTTAAATTGTCCAAAAGTGACAGTAGAGGCATAATGTTACAAAAGATTTCTATTTCAATTAAATGTTCTTCTTTTGAACTTTCTATTCATCAAAGAATAAAAAAAATGTATCACGGTTTCCACAAAAATATTTTAACATTAATAATAATAAGAAATGTTTCTTTCTGAAGTGATTTTTGAAGGGTCATGTGACACTGAAGACTGGAGTAATGGCTGCTGAAAATTCAGCTTTGCTATCACAGAAAATAAATTACATTTTAAAATATATTAAAATTTAAAAAGTTAAAAAATATTATTCCACAATGTTTTTAATGCAGCCTTGGTGAGCACAAGAGGCTTCTTACAAAAACATTCTAAAAAAATATTTCCAACCCTAAAATGTTAAACTGTAGTGTAAAACAAAGATCTCTAGAAAACCTAAGAAATGCTGGCAAGACAATAAGAAAGGGCCACTGAATTGCAAGTGTGAGTGACAGAAGAACCGAAAGAACCAGTTGGGCGTTTCACAATGAGACTGCAGGGCCCAGGGCTTCCACTCAGGCCTGCAGTCTTTCACGAAGCCTGTTGCTCTGTTTGAATGAGGCCCTTGTAATTACCTCAGAAATGCTACTCGTCCGTCAGCCCTTCTGGTGCCAGCTGAAGAGCTGTCAATCAAGCTCTCAAGAGCCCAGCAGGATAATGACAGCAAGCACAGCAATTTGGTTTTAAGAATGGCTTTTTGCATGTCTCAAAGCAGCTAATCCAACGAAGGTTCTGAAAAGTTTTTTTTTTTCTCCCCCAGTTAATTTTTGCTCATGTTGAAAGAATGCAAGACCACAAACCAAGGACTAAACAAACCAGCATGACAAACGTTTAGGTTAACCCAAACTTATTTGTCTGACAATGTATGGAAGATCATGTGCTATTATGTGTTTACAATTGGAAAAATGTCTCTGAAACAATAGAAACCATTCTAAGGCTACTGTCTATATAGGCAGCTGCCTTCTTAGAAAGAATATTGAGATGAAACCAAGTAACTGATTTGAAAAGACTGAACACTCTACATAGGGAGCAACTCTCTGCACCACCCTGATACGTTACTATTGAAAAGTTTTGTTCTGTAAGACTTTGTAAGCCTCTATTTATTTTGTAATTCAGCCAATAGGCAAAGCAGATAAAGTCTTGATAAAGTACTATGATATATAGGATACAACACTGGATGGTGGTAAAAAAAACAAACTAAGATGTATACATATCCATTGCTAACCACAGGTTGAGAAGGATAAAATGGCCACTAACATCCTTATTCCACTTCCTTGAGGTTAATGTCTGGAAAAATTAGATGAAGAAAAGCCTTCACGGCCTCAAAGGTAAACCTATTATGGCGACAAATGTATCTCTTTAACCGACCCGTGGGAAGCAAGTGTCTTGAATGTCAAGCCCTTACAAAACAGAGGTGCTTTTGGTGTGAGGCAAGGAAACAGTAAAGCCTTGCCCTATTCTATTCGAAAGGCCCCTTATGGAGAGGGGGAATACATTTTCTGCTCATAACAAAAGATGGGCTGAGGAGGAGATACATTCACCTCTAGGAGCTGGGGTGCTTTACATTTCTCTTGGAGATTCAAAAGCAGAGCTTAAAGAGAATAAGATAAAAACGAAATGTGGCTAGAAATATTTGGAGGGCGTGTTCGGGAAAGGGCATTTACTGGACATAGTTGTTCTAGTGCATTTCTCTTATGCAAAATAAGAAGAAAAAAAGGGAAGAGATGCTTGTTTCTTGATTGATGAGAAAGTGTGAAATGTGATCACAGTCAGAAATGTTTGTGTTGAAGGGGAACTTTCATTGTGGAACAAAATACGACAACCCCACGGCAAAAGCCAAAAGAAAAATACATGAAAGCCACCCAGCATGACTAGTACCGAAAATGTTTAAAATATCAAATTCATTGAGCGATAACTGCTCACAGCTACAGGGCTCTAAGATTCCCACAGATTTAATCCACTGAATTTTAAAATTGAGGAAAAATATCTTCATGACTTCACTACATTTATGAACACGACCACAGCAGCTCCCCACATCTAAACAGCACAGAAGCATGTAAACAGGAAATGTACATGAAATGGGCCGAACTAACTCACAAACCATGCAATGCTTTATCATTCAGTGAGGGCAGAGGAAAACAACGGTCATCTGAAGTCCTGATTCATCTCCTCATCCTTGTTCTCACAATCTATACCAGCACTGGATGCCAACAGAGAGAAATCTAAGGGGCTTTTCAGAGAGTTACCACAGCACATAAAACAAAATCAAGATGAAGGGAAAAAGGGTTCACGGGTCAAGTGGCACACAAGAGCAAGAGGGCCGAGGGGAAAAAAGATGGATTTTTGAAGTGCTCGTGTTTCTGCTGGGGTTGTACAGCTCATGAATACTGGTGTTGGTCTGTTTCAAATTGTAGTGAGCTGCATACAGAGGGAACATTTTACACAAGAGAGATAAAATGGATAAAAGCATGGATAAAACATCACAAAGCTAATGTTCTTGCATTGGAGTAGAGATTAAAAGGCTTCTTGTCTTTGTCGGGAAGTGAATAAGAGAAAGAAATATGAAATTCCATTTTAAACCAAAATTACATCATAATTCCGATTTACGAACATGCAAATCAAAATATCACAGGAATATTTAACATATGTTTAAATTTGGACACACTTAATATTTTGTTCTATTACAGCCCTAAACGCATACTAGCACAAGGCTGGCGTGACCAAAGGTCCATTTCATGGATTTCAGAGACCTTAGACATTAAATAAAGAGACTTAAATGGCCTAATGTTGCTTTCAGACCCTTAGTCTGCTACTAACTCTTCTTTCAGCTCTTGAGGAAACCTAAAGCTTGTCCCCGAGGTGTAACGTCTCCTAAACCAAGCGTGTTGCAGATCAAAACGGCCAAACGCCCCTCATGATAAAGCTGGTGCTGATAGCAGCCGTTTAACTTGTCAGGTCAGGTCTCTGAACCGGCTATCAGCACCAGGCCTGGAAACTGTCAAATACCATCACAGATGGATGGACCTGTGGGCTTCACATTGACAGACCTGCATTCCTACAGCAGAATGGAGACTCTACAAATGCCGACATGCATGCAATGCCAGTTAATTTCATTAAAGATTGGTCATTCAATCTCCTTGAAAAGGACATTAATGGTTAATGCAATAACAGGCTTGGGTGCTGTCATCCATTTTGTATGTCCCATGAGTTTGATAAGACACGACAGTGAGTAGATGACAAAAATTTCATTTTTGGGTGAAAATGAACTTCATTTTATATCGCATGCACCGACTTTCTTACCTCGATAATGTAAAGCACAATGTTCTTGTAGAAGCAATACAGGATGCACTTGGCAACACGGTTGTAATTCCAAGCGCCGTGAACCAACAGAAGATTCTTCAAGTACTTGAACTGTGAGAGAGAAGGGAGGACAGAGATAAGTTTATTAAGGCCTACTATTTACACAAGATCTACAGTTTCCCAGCCAACACAGAAAGCGGTTTTGGCTTTGAAAATAAAGCGACAATCTTATCCATGCTGGGCAACAGGAAGAATGGAGTTGCAGGGACAAGACAAACACAGTCTCAGCCATATTCCTGAGAATTCCAGCTACAATCTGTCTTATTGTGTTGAAAAGCAGAGGAAGCGAGAAAACTTTTTGCAGCTGTACAAAGAAAATAAAGTAATTTTTTGGTTAGTACATTAAGTTCTGCTTTAATAACTGCCTTATATTATGAAAAATGTTATCAGGTTTATCAGCTGGCCACTAAGAATTAGTATAAACCTGATTGTCATGAAAAATAATGAAGAAAATAATAATTCATCCAAATTGTACTTAATCTACTCAGAACAGAACCCAACACCCAAACTGTAGATATAAACTGCTTAAATCATCTGGATTCTGTCAGATTTACTGAATATAAAGTGCTGTTTCTGTTGCTGTCACTGTGTGTTTAACTTTCATCAAGTCAGACAGATGTCTTTTTCAAACAATCGATGAGTAGTTCCCTCCAATTTATTATGTTGCTTCATACATGTGTATATTGCAAAAGATTGAGTTGATTAATATATTTACTAAATATTTTCACCATATTTTCTGCTGAGTTCAGCACACTATGTGCCAAAAGCAGGCTCAGCACCAAAACTCTACTTCTGCTTCACAGCACGATGCTTAGGTGGACAGAGTGAATACTGAGTGATTTCACACGCACAACAACACGCTGATAATTCATAAAATTGTGTTTTCCTCTGGCTTAGACATCAAAATGTAAACAGAGAAGTGCTTCGCTCACTAAATAAGCCCCAAAATGCTGATGAAAGTGTTTATCCAGATCAAAATCAGGATACGGGCGATAAACCTATATGGATTGTTTTCTTTAAACAGTTTATGAAATTAAACTAATGAAAAAACAACTGACATGACCTTACATGTTATTGGTTACAAATTGCAACAGATACAAGTTTGTTTGTTTCATTGTAACCCATTTATATGGCCGCTGAAATAAATACGATATGCAAACAGCCAAACTTGTACAGGTGCTCAAGATTAGTGGCTTACAGTGACCCTCCATGACAGTGTAAACAAGTAATATTAGTGGATGAAAGGATGATTGTGGAGGGAGGAGCAAACGATAGACACAGTGGGTGTGGCGTCAGGCCTCGGAGAGGCTTTTATTGAACAGAAAATAAAGCAAAATGTCCAAAATGGGGAATAAAGTGTCTAAAGGGGAAGGAGTGTCCAAAATAAATGGAGGAATCTGGTGTCCTCGTTGTGCTGGGGAATTGTAAAGGAGGGCAGTGTTCAGAAAGGAGGGACCCAGGTAATGGGTGGAGTCCGGTGGCCATAAGAACTCCTCTCTGTGGTCTGAGGGGCGGCAGCTTCGTCACAGCGGCTCATCTTTCCTGGCCCATGGCGCTTGAGGGGATTAACGGCCCACCATCATAGCCCATCGGCAGCGTCACGGATGCGTCTCCATTCCGGGTCTGGCAACTCGCGTCTCTGGCAGTGCGGGAGTCCCTCCATGCTCCCTTCCTGGACCCACGAGGACACCAGCATGCACGGGGAATGGTCGAGGAGAGGTGCGCTTGGCATTTAACAGCGGCTGTGACGAGGCTCCATTCACTTCAGGTGTGCCTCATCACACACCGCCAGCCCTGTTTCTGCACCCCTCCTCTCTCACACACCCAACTCCTGCCGGGAACCTGGTGAAGGGCGGAGTATAAAAGGATGGGGTGTTGATGATAATTAGGGGGAGGCAGCTGTTCCATCACAATGATCTGGAGATGCCATGTTTTATTTCCTATTAAGAGCATCCTGAATGTGACAGTGTTATAAACATCATTCCACTAAAACAAACAGCTAGTCACTCCTATGGAGGCAGGAACAGCAGGGTGGGATGTAAGGGGTACGGAGGGCCTTTGAGGGGCTCAAGGGCTGTTTGACCTTTGGATGTGAGGAGAGTGAGTTGATGACAGACAGAGTACAGTGGAGTCTAAATGTGGAGCCCCTGTCTTAAAATCTGCTGATCTGTGGAGAACCTTGTGTGGGGCTGAAGCACAGCAGCATTCCAGCATATTGATTTATCCCTTCACGTAAACAATTTAATCACATCTTTAAAACAGGCCCCAAACATAATTAAAGACCCTGGGTTTAACACAAATTAACACAGCAGTGACGATGCAGTCTGTGAAAGCCCTGTGCTGTTGTGAGATTAGCTTTAAACGAATTTCACACATGGGTCAGACATATACAGACACAATACGCTATATACTATAACATCTGCTACCAATAGTAATAAATATTAAATTAAATATATAATTAATAACTAATATAACTATATAACTAATATAACTAATACCCTCATTTAATATTATATTTTATGAGTGTGCTTTAACCCTGTAAACCTGATATATGAAATAATAGTAAGAAAAAAAATAATTTGGTGAAGTTATTTCTTTGGCCAAAAAAGTATGATGAAGGTCTGACAGCTTGCAAGGGACTTTATGACAGTATATCAGTCTACTTACATAAAACACTACTCTATATTACATTACTCTATATCTCCCAATAGTATGTTGTATAGTTTTATGATCAAAACTTATAGTTTTTATATATATATAAAACTTATATTTTTTATATATATATATATATATATATATATGTGTGTGTGTGTGTATGACACCATACAGTATGTTTAAGATCTTCATCTAGTTTAACAGTTGATGAGAAGCAGCATTGTGCAAAGCCTTATAGTGCAAAACAACATGACACAGGTTCAGGATGATTAATGCATACTAGCTGACAGTACTGCACATTGACGTTTGCCATCTGATCCAGAACATATCATATGAGCCATTTTGCTGGAAGGCAGTTGAGGCGACTTTCTATGAACCTGCCCGCATTCCCTACCACCTCCACCCGCCTCCAAATACAATATGATGAGGGCACTAAAGAAAAGACAAGATGCTTTCTTGGGTAATCTGATGCATGAGGCCAGTGAACAGACTGCTTGGGGCAGTATAGAAAAACAAGTGTGAGGAGCGATGTTTCCATGAACTACACAAAACATGAAATGAAACTTGGGACAGAAATGGAGAGCGATGTTGACAGCGATCGGCGACACTTGAGCTCTTCTTTTGTTAAACGCACAATGAAGATTATGCTGTATCAAAATCGATAATTCACAAAACATCTTCTTAATTAAGTTTACATAAGAGGAACAGGTCCCGTTTCACCGTCAGCAGGGGTTTGAGTAAGCAAACACTCCAGCTATGTAAACTGACCTGACCGATCCGTTTTGCTATCTCAGACTGCAGAATCTATGAGCCACGGGTTTTAACCTTCACCCTAGATATATAATCTTCAACCAGATTTATTTTCTGACAAAAGTGTTATTTTATATTGGGAACTGATGTGTGCTTCAGGTTTAGAAGCAGAGATTACATTTTATTTTTTGGAATTTTATTTTTATAATAATGTAAAATTTTTCATTCATTTAAATTTCATTATGTCATCATTATTGACAAATTCAACTACTTAATTTACTCACAATTTAACACACTTATTCTTTCTTCCTGCAGGCATGTGTAATTTGAGAGTTTCTCACCTGTGCAATAGAGTAGTCTGATGAGTTGGCAGCCTGCAGTCCTTCATTGCCAGAGATGCCAACACCCACATGGGCGGTCTGGATCATGCCCACATCGTTGGCTCCATCGCCAATGGCCAGTGTGATCACTTTCACCTGTTTTTTCACCATCTCAACCACCTCAGACTTCTGCAGAGGTGAAACCCTGAAAAAAAAAGAAAAAAAAAAAGAAAAGAGTAATTAATTAATAAAAAAACACGTAAATATCTGCTTTGATGTGGAACATTTATTTTAACATTTCTCTACGGTTGAACTGACATTTTATTTCTTTCCACAAGAAAAGAGATTAGGGATTTACAACATAATTGTGGATATGCAATGGCGCCTTTACAGAGGGATCTGAGGCTATTTTTCTTCTTGCCAATTAGTGTTGACAACCATTTGATTTCTTGGCCGTCTGTTGTGACCTCAACAGCTGTGGTCGCATCTCAACTTGATATGATGAATTGGTCTCTTCAAAAAGAGAGGTTAGAAGAGGACTTCAAACTCTCACACTGAAATTCACTGCTCAAATAGTAAATTAAAATTACTGGCACCTGTAACTATTGCTTCTAATCACCATTTAGAAACGTTCCCATCATTGTGTCTTTCCAAAGAAAAAAAAACCCAATAACATCTAACTAAAACGGTTAAAATTATTTTTTTTTTGTATGTATGCATTTTAAAATGTGATGTATTCCTGTGATGGCAAAGCTGAATTTTCAGCGTTAATTTACCCAGTCTACAGTGTCACGTGATCCTTTAGAAATCTAATATGTGTAATATGACGATAATATGATGATTTTGTGCTTAATAAACATTTATTATTATTAATGTTAAAAACAGTTGTGCTGATTTCGTGGAAACTAAACTTTTTCAAGATTCTTTCATGAATTAAAGTAATATGCTGTTCTTTTGAACTTTGATTCAATTTAATGCATCAATGCTGAATAAAAGTCGTTCTTAAAATGTTAGTGTATGTCCTATTAACTCATTGTGAGTACTGAGCATATATACACGTTTAAAAAATATCTGATTCTGACCGATTCATTAAAAAAAAAAAATCC
Source organism: Sinocyclocheilus anshuiensis (assembly GCF_001515605.1). Taxonomy (NCBI): domain Eukaryota; kingdom Metazoa; phylum Chordata; class Actinopteri; order Cypriniformes; family Cyprinidae; genus Sinocyclocheilus; species Sinocyclocheilus anshuiensis. The sequence continues at coordinate 508,250 of NW_015557063.1, read as the reverse complement.
CCTCAAAACAATAACTGGCTCACAAATCTCTGCAGCTGGCAAGCCAGTTTTACACAAGTTCTGCACAAGATTAATTTCTAGCTAATTAAATATTTTAGAGAAACAAGAAAACTTGAAATATGTCTATTTACTACAGAAAGTTCCATGGTTTTTCACGAGCATGGCAAACCACACCTCACAGATGTTCAAAAACTGGGCAAATCTGTGTTCCTGATGAAGCCCAACCTGAGCACAGAATCCCTGACCTTTATATAAAAAAATATATATAAAAAAAAAATCAGGCCCTTTCTTTCGGAACATGCTTCACAACTCCTTGTTCAAGCTCTTGTTCTGTCCAGGCTGGACTAGGCCTGTCGCAATAATCAATATATCCTTGTTCTGTCCAGGCTGGACTATTGCAATGCTCTCTTGGCAGGTCTTCCAGCCAGTTCTATCAAACCTTTACAATTAATCCAGAACGCAGCAGCAAGATACATTTTTAATGAGCCAAAAAGAATGCACGTCTCACCTCTGTTTATCAATTTGCACTGGCTACCAATAGCTGCTCGCATAAAATTCAAGGCATTGATGTTTGCCTACAAAACCACCACTGGCTCTGCACCTATTTACCTAAATTCATTACTTCAGACTTATGTGCCCTCTAGAAGCTTGCGTTCTGCAAGTGAGTGGCGCTTTATTGTGCCATCCCAAAGAAGCACAAAATCACTTTTACGGACTTTTAAATTAACTCAATCCGAACAGCTGAGTCCTTAGTCATCTTCAAGAATCGGCTAAAAACACATCTCTTCCATCTTTATTTGACCCTCTAACTCTAGCACTCTCTATTCTAATTCTATTCTTAAAGAAAAAAAAACATGTCCCTTTTAGACTTGCACTCTATTCATTTGCTGCTTGTTTTCTTAAAAAAAAAAAAACTAACACTTGCTTTCTAATCTTTTTGTATTCTATCTGTTTTCTTGTTATTTATTATATTATTTAAAAAAAACCTTGCTACGTGTACTGCGTTAAGCTAACTGAGACTTGTTATAGCACTTGTATATCATTGCTCTTTTGTTGATTTTGACTGCTTTTATTGTCCTCATTTGTAAGTCGCTTTGGATAAAAGCGTCTGCTAAATGACTAAATGTAAATGTAAAAGCTTGCAGCACATTACAGTACTGCATCATCCGTGTCAGCAAATGAAATTAGGGTCTCGCTTTTGGCTAGAAAAGCTCCTCCGGGGTTTAACCCCAGCTTAACGTTCACAGGTCATCCTGTAAGCAATGAACGTAGAGTGATGTAAGGCTCTCCAGTGAACCGGAGATTGTTGCCGATACAGCAGGAGACCTCTAGAGTCAGTTTAACATTTATTCATCTGCAGGCACAAATCTGTTCTCCTTAGGACGCCGTGTGGCTGTTCACATGTGTGAGTAGCGAGCGAAAGCAGATCGGATAGATTACATCAAGCATTGCTTAATGGCTGTGGCACCTGTGGTGTGCGTTGTTTCTGGAAATTGACACTGATTTTTGGCAGTTCCTTGTCACGCTCAATTGGTTCCTCATATGTTTCTTTTACTGTGTAGCATTTTTTGGAACAGTTAATTCTAGTCTGCTAACACACAGTTTAACTGTGTATAACTGACAGACATTCTGACTACAATCTACTATTTAAAAAAAATAACACTCATTAGTAAATGACTGCTTTGAGAGCTAGTATAGTTATGTTTATTGGGAAGGTTGTGACCTAAAGGGAAGGTAATTTGTTCTTTAAACAGCACAGCAGCATTTTCCTGTAGTTGTCTGCCAGTCACTTGATGTTTTTGCAAAGTGCAGAAAAATGTCCAATGATGGCGTCAGTTTCCTGGAGGGCAAAAAGTGTTATTAACCGCAAAGACATATTTACATCCACCTGTAAAACAGTAAACATTCAAGCTGAGCATGACATTACAACTTCCTGTGAACTTTGGTTTAACAACGGAAATATACTGCATCCGATTACAGTGGAAATTTGCAATAATTGGACTCTTTTACTTTCTCACTTTTCCCCTCTACTTGGACACTGGAAAATAGAATTCTTTCATTTGTAGCAATAGTTAAATTGGAAAATGTCTTTAAATGATTGTGAGTTTTTGACGGCAAGGACCACCAAATATACCACCAAACCCTTGTGATGGTCCCTTTTCATAAAGTAGGCAGCTTGATATTTTCATTCTGAAAGACCTATTCAGATTGTGTGTGAAAACTAAGCATTATATATATATATATAAAAAAAAACATTTTTGTTTCCTAAATTAAATTAATAACTTTTATTCCTCACTGTACTACAGTCAAAACAAACTGAAATATTATCTGGATAACATTTACTTTCAAGTACACAATTAAATGTTTTAGGTTTTTTGCCCAATATTAAACAAAACAAAAAACAAATACCTCTTTTTTCCCAAATTGTTCATGGATCCCCATGTGACACATTTTGAAACCACGGGTTCAATGAATCTTTGATGTTTGTTGTAATACTTTGTAAGGGTTTATGTTACTGTCATTAAGTTGTTCTTGCTGGTTTTCAGTAAATTCTCCATGTATAGTTACATACCTGCAACATATCACAGCCTTGCAGGAAAGAGCCAAGTCCAGGAAATACTGGCGTACCCCAAAAGTGAGGGCATACTTCAGTGTCTTTCCATCTATGATGAGAGCGAAATCATTCTCCTTGTGCAGAGCATCTCCCAGCATGCTGCAGTGATGGCTGAGGGTCTCCCTGGTACCCTGCACACAAACATGTATAGAATAACGTACAAAATTGATAAACATTTCATGCAAACTGAGATTACTACAATTGTGTAACTGACTAAATCAGCTATGTAAATATTTCTCTGAAAAATGTACAACTCAAAAGACTAAATTCATTATGATAGGGATTTGTAATGCAATAAATCATAAAACGTCTGATGAGACACCACCAGTGTTGGGGAGTAACTAGTTACATGTAACGGCGTTACGTAATTTAATTTCAAAATAAATGTAACTGTAATCAGTTACAGTTACTA
>NW_015557063.1:464382-504668 GCF_001515605.1 Sinocyclocheilus anshuiensis | reverse complement strand
CAGCCTCTGCCGCCTCAATATATGAGTACATGAACACATAAACATAATCTCTAGAACTGCTCTGAGTCACTTCATGAGCATTTTACTTATTTTGAGAAAACTATCATCATATCATATACAAAGAGACACCAATGTTTCAGGAGTTTAGTACACAGAATAGGACACATGCTTATTAGATAACTGTATTTGAGTTGATGTATATGCTTTTATTTATTATTTTTTAATTAACTATTTTTTTCCAAACCATTGTTAGATGCAGTGTTTCCTGTAGTTATGCAAAGATTTGGTTTCAAAAACAGTATCAGTAAACTATTTCTTATGATTTTAAATCTGCATTGAACTTCAGATCAATCTCAAAGTTCAAATTTGATCATCTTAATTCAAGTGAGGAAGGATTTTAAAAGTCTGACAGTGTTGAGCACTACTGTAAGGTTAATCTTGCATGGTGTAAATGTTTGAAAATGATTAACAGTTGCAAATAAACATTCATTAGAAATGTATAAAAGTAATCAAAAAGTAATCAGAAGTAATCAGTTACATTACTTTAATAAAGTAATTGAAAAAGTTACACTACTATTACATTTTAAATAGGGTAACTTGTAATCTGTAACTTATTACATTTCCAAAGTAACCTTCCCAACACTGGACACCACATATGAACACGGATAATTTCCTCCTTTTCCTTCAATGCCAATGTAATCAGTCCCAAGAATAGCATGGGATTTCGCATGCAGCGCACCAGACACTTTTGCACATGGTGTTTACGTCTGTTTATTGTCAATGCACAGGGCATCAAAGTGAGAACATCCATATGGCACGCTTCATTACGGAGAGAGCAAAGCCAAAGCTGGGTGTGATGGTTCGTTTGTTAGAACAAGGCTTTTCAATGGCCCTGACCAGCTAACACAACGGCATGGGAATTTACCCTGAGCACTAGCAAAGCTGCAGACCTCAGTCTTCTCCCTCTCTCATTGTGTTCACGCAATCGGAGTGAGCATACTTCTGGGTTTATGGGATATTTCCGAGGAATCTTCTGTCACAGCTGTATGGGCTCAAACCGGGAGCCAGGAATATTTCTGTGTGTTGATTAAACCTGCAAGATCTTAATCAATACTGACTGAACCAGAAAAAAATTGGGATCTTTGACTCGACCTGACTGTTGTTTCTTACTGAGTTTAATGGTGAAAATTGTACTGTCAGCAGAAAATACACCTTGTAGTAAGAGGCTGTTATTGTAAGGATTCGGGACGTGTGGGAGGACACTTCTGTGTTTGGATTAGGAATGCTGCTGAACTCCATATAAATTTCCTATAAAATCACACAGCTCCTGCCTCTCATTTGCTGGAACGACAGGGCGCTCAGAAAATGATCCAAATCCTGATAGTTGAGGAAACACCACACACCAGCTCTCGGTTCTGCAAACAACTACTAAAAAAAGCATAAGAAAGAGCGCCAGAGTGGTCTCCACTATATAAGCTCTCTAAGAGTGATTGTGAATCATCACAGAAATTCCTCTTTCCTCAAAGAAGCTGGTATTCACAGCATTAAATCCCTGAGCATTTTGGGTAAACAAACATGTTTCAAGGGCATGTCTCTATCTGCAGCTCCTGTTCCACAGCTGTCCAGCAGGTTTTTGGCTTCACATTCCAACATGGTGAAAACCATGACACAAACAAGCCCTTCTGTATCTGAGGGGTGAAATAATGACTAATAAAAGCAAGTTTATGCAGAGCAGACAGGATTGAAGGCTGAAGAATTTTAAAGTATTCAAAATGTTTCACAAATTGAGCAGGATGTCAGAGTCAGGGCCTTTTATGGTTAGATTTCCCTTTTAGGTCAACTACTCTCTCTAAGACTGAAGAGAATCTTTCTAAACAAGTGAGTTAACATTAATTAAACTGTTGACATTTTTTAAAAACCTAGCTATATAAATAACATCACATCTTGCTTAATGACAGACATTTTAAAAAAGTGCCAAAAATCTGACCATTACCAATAAGCTGATATATAACATAATAATATAATAATTTCATCGCTATTGCTATTTTTGTGTTTTAATAATTATAGTAAAAAATAAGTTATTATTATTACTATTATTAAAACAAAAAACAGCATTATCAATGAAACTGAGATATTGTTGCTTTTAAATAAATACTAAATAAATACGGTTTAAAACAATTAAATCTGTCAAAAACAAATTCCTACCCTTTTAACCCTTGAGAATTTTACAATTTGAATTTTTAAAAATCTCAGCTTCACCAGAATGGCACGAAACTTGGTGACTTTTATGGCACTTGGTATGTGAACACAAAAAAAAATTGAGGGCATGATTCGAAAAAGCTAAGTGGTCATAAAAAACAATTGTCACACTCATGGTCTTCGGTCAAAAATGACCGACCATAGGAAATGAATGGGAAATGGAAAAAAGAAAAAGAAAATACAGAACATTTTTGTGTGTACAATCTACAAATACCCCACAATGCAGAAAAAAATTGCACAGCAATGAAGGGGTGAAACTCTAAAACATCTAGAGTGCAAAATCAACACACCAACTCACACACATGCGGACACACACTTGTACACACACACCTATGAACTTGGTGTGACTGCAACACTGCAACTATGTAAAATAAAATCAATAATTCAACTACAAAAACAGATACATCCACTCACACACACTTACTTACACACACTCACATACACACACATACAGAATTATACATACTCAAATGAACTGGTATGGTTATAACCATATAGTCAAAATGAGTCAGAAGACTGAAATAAGAGGTTAAAATCAGATCAGACCCAGAAGGATTAAGCTCTGATAAAGCATTCCTGTTAATTTTTGTTACATTTTTATAGAATTTTAATGTTTTGTGTAACACAATGCTTTCTGTGTTCAGGGTTGAATGTAGTAATAATAATGCAAAAACCTACACTTCAAATCAACATTTAAAACAGCTAAAAATATAAACCTTGACAAAAAGTAGTCTTTGAGAATGCCTTAGTATACATTTAAATCCACAACCTAATAAAAGTAAACAATTATGTATAAAACAACTAGGGAATTCACAAGCCTCTCTATAGAGTCCTATACAGGAATCTAGTGGTCACACCATGAAATTACAGTTTTTTTTTCTTTTGCTCTCACCAGGAGGTGCTATTCTGCCTTCAAAAATAGGATTTTAAAGGCCTAGTCTCTATTTTAATCTAAAATACTGCATTAATTGAAAAATAATTTTAAAATTAATGATAAATAATAATAAATAAATAAATTTTTGTACTATTTTCAATGGGGAAAAATAATTATTACCATAAAATTCTCTCAAAATACAAAAGAAAAAAAGAAAAAATATTATTGAACAAAAATATATTAGATTGCTTTTACTGAAGAAAAAAAAAAAAGAAAAGAAGTTACATTTCAGGTGTCCGGTCACTTTTGACCACGAAGACCATGAGTGTGACTCCCAAATGAGGAGCGCACAAGGGTTTTAAATTAGTCCTATGCCGATGATCTAAACCTTATATTAAGCAGAAACCATTAAATACCCACTATCAGCCGATACCTGACAAATTACAAAATAAAATAAACAAAAAAAAAAGATGCATGACACATTATAATCATTATAGCTGTCTTACACCAAAAAGCTTTAAAGGAGATCTATGCTGTTGATCCCCACTAAATCTGAGACTGTGTGTCTGAGACTGTCTGTGTGTGTGTGTTGAGGAAGGCAGATGCCTAAGGGTAGTGAGGTTACACCTCAGGGACCAACCAACATTCTCCTGGCATAACAGACTCTGAAACCCAAGCTCAAAGGAAATATTTAGAGAGAGAAACCATGGCTTTAGAGAGAGAAGCCTCAGGTTTCAGAGAAAGAGAGAGAAGTGCAGCTGTAAGAGCTTCTCTAATATGTGGCATCCATTCTCTAGGTGCCCTTGTGTGTAATGTGTATATATAATAAGCAAGTCTGCCACAGACAGTATAAGATCAGATAAGACTACTTATAAAGACTAATTAGAGGACAATGTCTCCATTTCCTCACAAGTCATTGTCATTTCCCAGTCTCCACTTGAGAAGCTCGGCTTAAACCCTCACAGTCGTCCAAACAGGCCTCTGTGTTATGGCTGTGCGAGCAAACTGGACCATGATGACTCAAGAGTGTTTGCTTTGCAAGTGGGCAGAAGGCATCAGCGGGATATACAGTACATCAGCGCTTCCACACACTGCCAAGATCCAGCAGATAACGGCTGATTTAGGCGCTCTGGAAAAAACCCTTTTACTGAGATGCCTGGACTCAAGCATGTGATATCGGACATTATAAACAAGGAGCGGAAGGACATAAAGGCTGGGTTACATGTGTCATGCAATGAAGCAATGACAGATAGAAGACTGCAAGTGCATACATACACTCACAGTGTATATAAAAATGCCTAGACGGACACCCACTTGCACACTACCGCCTGACAGAATCAACTGGCTATGAAAGAAAGAGAGAATATGGCTGTTATTGCAAACAAATGAGAAGTCCAATTGTTGGTTGACTCTTTTCATGCAACATATATAGAAAAAACTGTAACAGGAATACAAATGGCAGAAACTGGGAATCAAGGAATCACAGTTATGGCATTACTTATGGCTAAGAGGCCATGCACGTTTTTTCTTTTTTTTTATTGCTTTCAAATGACCAGGACTTAAATCACATCCAAAATCAGTGTAAGATTATTACTAACAACAAATTATAAATGCCTATGAATGGCTTTTGTTACCTCAAAATCAAGAAAAAAAAATATTAGATGAAACCAATTTTAAGTTGAAATCTTAAAATTGCAATCTTAAAAAAACCAAGATCACAAAAAAAGTTCTTGAGAAAACAACTTATGTTCAGATAACAAGAAAACTTTTATGATCTTCTGACCACAAGAAAACAAATTATGTCAAGGTAACAAAACCTTTTTTTTTTCTTATGCTCTTGAAAAAACAAAATGAAGTTGAGGATCTTAAGAAAAATGAAAATGAACATCACAAGAGCAACTTTAGTTATGTTGAGATCACAAGAAAATTAGGTCAAGATAGAAAAAACATCTTTCGTTAAGTTGAAATTACAATAAAATAAATTTGTGATTAAAAAAAAAAAAAAAAATCACTGAGAACACAAGATTTTTTTTATGTTGAAAAATCTCTAAAAAAACTTTTATAAATCAAACTGTTACGAAAATCATACTGTGATAATGACAAAACAGAAAAATATTGCTTTCAACCAATGGCATCCTAGATTCTACAAGCACAAATTCTGTGTGGCCCCGTCTACTAGCAACGAGCAGAAAGCAACTTCAGCAATTAAAAGGCTGTCAGCATAAGTTACAGTGAAGAAAACTGAATTACAAACTGTATTTGTTCATGAAACTCACTAACATTATAAAAATTATACGTTTTTTTTCCCCTCAAGGGAAAATAAATTAAATGCTACATAGGCAAGAAAATGGCTCCTTTACATGAAATTAAATTAAAAGACAGTGCGCTCTGTGCTTTGCAGTATCTCTATTTTTGGCCCCATTTCTTTCTGCCTTTGTACTCTTCTACAGTCTCTCCATTCTCTGGTTTATCTGCACACTATAGCTCTCTTTCATCTGCGAGCAGCAGAAGGGAATAGGGTCCTCTGCATTTATAATGTGATTATTGAGTTACTGTTCTTTGACCCGTCCCACAGTGCCTTGCATTTTCCTCCACTGAGATAATGAACCCCACTCAGACGTCCGGTGAAGACCTCCACCCCTCTCTCTGGGCCGGATGAGTGGGCTCCTTTATCCATCTTGATTTCCTTAATATGTTGAATGTGTTAAACAAAAAAAAAGAGAAGGACCGAGGCGAAGGGAGGCGCACTGTTCCAGTGTTTTCTCCTGCAATGTGAGAGCACGGCAAATCCCACCACTGCCGGACCTCCGAGCGCTCCGAGAATTCCTCCTTGTTTTCTTTTCTCGTGTTGTATAAGCATGTGCATATGCATGGGAGACCAGGCGCTGACATTTCAAATGGCGGCCGTCTGCTTTATGGAACGCTCCTCTTATTTCTCTCCTCTTTTTCTTTGGCTCCATCTATCACGCTAAACGGCTGTTTGACAGACTAAGAGCCGTCCGTCATCGCCTAAACTCCACCCCCCTCGCAACAGTACGGGCCCCACCCAAGAGTTCCGTTGTATGTGCGCAAGCTGTGCAAACGGTTTCTAGAGCCCTTAACTTCCACAGACAACAGACAAGACCCTCCCTGCAAGGGCCAGCTGACCTGTAGGCTGTGTGTGTGTGTGTGTTTCAAATGGTTTCCTTCTTTTAAAGCGGATGGCTTTCGGTTTCATAGTCAACAGAATAGATTCTCCCATCAGGGAGTTATTGGCCTGTACCATGTGCATGTGTGTATATGAAAGAGGGTCCTAAACCCCTGTTCTAAGTCCACGACCCTTTCCCGTCTTTTAAACGACTCCATGTGGTGCAACCACATCTCTCTCTTTCCTATAAGTTCCATCTAAGCAACACTTACAGTAGGATCCCAAAGTCTGTAACCACATTTTAAAATACATGATTTAAACCTGGAAATAAACAATGTTTCAGAAAGCTGAACATTTCAAAACAAAGAAATGTTATGACAAAAAATCCATTTGAAAGATTCTGCAATATTTCAAGGCTGCTTATCAAAAAAAAAAAATAAATAAAAATCATGTGAACATGTGACTTCTTTCTACAGATGGTCAGATGTTCTCGCTTCCACTGAAGATAAAGATACTCTTCTACTATACTGGATAATCTCAAATCAGGCTGACATTAAATCATCACACTGACATTAAAGCAAAAGGGGGGCAAATCCAATACTAAAAAATATAAATGATGCTAATATTTTAAATCATTTTTTCTTTTCTTATTTTATATATACAGTGGGTACGGAAAGATATATATATTATATACATATATACACACACATATATATACACACACACACACAAAAACACAGATACATACATATATATATTTACACTACCTTTCAAAGGTCTGGGGTTGGTGAGATATTTTAATGTTTTTGAAAGTCTCTTATGCCTACTGCATTTATTTAATCGAAAATATTATGAAATATTACAATTTTAATTAAAATTTTAAATTGAACTTTTCAGCAGCCATTACACCTGTCGTGGAGTAACGTTTGGTGCTCAAGTAACTTTTCTTAATATCAATTGGGCAATCAATGCATTCACCGCATGTTAAGTTAAAACAGGAGATAAAAAACGCTTCGGCAATCTGCCTTCATCAGTGTAACAATTCTTAGTTTCTCAATGATTATATAGAAAATGTCAAATATCAGGTGATCATAATCCACAGTCTCCAGTTATTGTTTTTTTTTTTTTTAATTGTGGGTACAATGTTTATAAACAGCATTTTTGCCTGATGTGTTATTGTTCTCATTCATTCGTTTCAGATGTGGAGTGGAGTCTGTGGATTGATTATGATTTGTTGTTTTCTATATTATCATTTGAAACCAATTTTGTAGTTTATTAGCAATTTTGAAAACGGTTGTGCTGCTTAATATTTTTGTGGAAACCGTGAGAATTTTTTCAGGATACTTTGCTGTCTGTTTTGATCAATATAATCCATTCTTACCAAATAAAATAATAAATTTCTTTAAAAAAAAGTTACTGATCCCGACTTTTGAACAGTAGCGTAATGTAAAACAATAAAAATGTATTATTATTATTATTATTATTATTATTATTAATAATAATAATAAAATAGTGTAATTATAAAAATACAACATAACATTTTTGTAAGAGCTCCAGTCTTTTGGGCCCCACTATATCACTTTATTCCTTTCTTTCAGAGAAATACGAGAGAGCAAAGACAGAAACCGGAGGGGAACGGTTTTGGTGAAAACCCAAAACAAAATCTATAACTGTTCTGGAAGAGAGTCACATTGGGAATTATGTCACATGCTTTCATGTACCGGGGGCCTGAAGTGATCCGTCAGCTGTCATGTCTTTTCATCTCTTCTCTGAGCTTGCATTACAAATGGTGACATGTAACTGGTTTTTCAAATAAACATACACCTCCGTCTCAATACTCACATCCAGGGTGTCCTCGTTTATCACCAGCAGGCCCATGTTCTTCGTGAGCAGTTTGCAGGAGTGTCCTACAGGAAAAAAAAAAATTTAAATAAACAAAAAAGAACTCATTACTTAAACCTCTCACTAAGCCTGTTTGTGGGGAAAAAACACTTTGCTTGGCATTTGAAAAAATTACGAATGGTTCGCCGCAACTTCGTATTTTAGCAAACATTTTTCAACATTACAAAGATATATGATGTGTAACCACAGCAACGGATGAAAGAAATGACTAATTGAGGAGTGAAAAGCACATTTTGTGATTAAAGTTTACAGCAGACCTGAGTTTAAGACTCCCAGGCCACATTGGTTTTAACGTGCCTCTCCTCTGTTCGTATGAGATCACAACTGGAAGGTTGACAGCGGGCTCTCTCAACCCGATAAAAAAAACACAACATCCCATCATCCATCAGGATGTGTCTAAACAACATAAAGGCCAAGGACAAGCCCATTTGCTGTTTAATAGGTTACCGACACCTCAGTATTTGAGGAGTGATGTCCGTGGGGAACGGTTTGTGTGTGTGTGCTGGAAAGAATCACCGGGACACTAGTTTTAAATAAAAGTTACTATAAAAGACAAGAATTGCCCAAAAGCAGTAGTTATATTAAATTACAGTAATTACTATCAGATAGACCTGATATATTTATCCTAGCAATGATATTTCAAAAATCTATAATTGTTGGTGCTGTAAAACATTATACCTGTTTTTGTTGTTGTTGTAAAACTCATTGCTTCGCATAACAATACTAGTTATTATAAAAGGATAATAATTTACACTATTTAATGTTTAGCATATGATTCCATGCTAATAGCGACACTGTACGATACTGCAAAAATCATTTCCAAAACAGGTTTCCCAAACCCTAAGGCTCCAAATTCAAGCACTAGTAGTGGGGCCATTCGGGAAGTCAACTTATGAATAGTAGCCTTGTAGCTAACTTTGCACATTTTAACAGAAAGAAAAAAAGAAAAAGAAAAAAAAAAAAAGACGACACACTTCACCCTTAAGTAAATGTGACTATGCCATTACAAAACTGTGACCAAATTCAACAAGAGCATGAATGAGTATGCATTTGTGTGCCGGTGTCCTGTCCTGTCATTCCTTCTTTTTAAGTGCTTCTGTTGATTTCAAACTTGCATATTCACTCAAAGTTCCTGCCTGTGTGGAAAACAGATTTGGTTTCCTGTCAGTGACCCAAACCTTGACATATTTCCACAGCTTCATCCTGACTGCTGGCAGTCTAATGTCACCTCATCCTTCTTCAACTTGGTTAAACTAAAACACCCTTGGTAGAAGCGACAGATTTTCACTGTGACACCTGCATTACGCAGCGTAACTCTGTATGAATCTGTAAAGGAGGCACTGAGGTTACAATCAGCGGTTGCATTGGCTCTGCGCTACTGCAGGGTGGGTTTTCATTCGGTCTGTTGGCAGTGGCTGTGGGTTAGAAGAGGGCATGTTGAGTTGTTTGCGTTGGCCGCATGCTGTTTGTTTGGGCTTTAATCTTGAGGCTTTACAGTGGCACCCAGTGGCCAGGATCAACAGCCCAGCTGTAGCAGCACAGTGTGGATAGCTCGTCTGTCCTCAATCCAACTTTCTGCTTAATGGTCTGATACATTAATAAGGCCGTCAGAGGGCTAGTGTGGATAGAAGAACTGGAGCAGTTTCGTGTACTATGTAAAAGAGGCGGCCAAACAACCCTAAGTGCCCACTAACCTGAGATTAAACTGCGCTCGACTTCACAGTGTTAGGGTTCACTTCACTCCTGATAGCTTTTCATATGTTTTTGGAGAGTGCAAGTTTGGGAAATGAAGAACCCTTATATGCTGTGGTTTTAATGTATGCATTCATGATTTCAAGTGATAAAAAAACCTTAAAGGCCTTTGTTTTTTTATTTTGTACTGTTCTCTGAGTTCCACTTATAATGTTATCAAGATTTTTACATAAAAAAACATAATTTAGAAGTAATAGGCTATTTTCTGTCCTGTTTTGACCCCCCTCATCGGAACGCTCTGTTTGAATAGGCGTGGCGGTTTGTGGAGCCCACTGCTATGATTGGCTAGCAGTTGTGTATGTTTGACAGCCTACATCCTTCACAGATGGATGCTGTGATTTAGGATAAAAATGCATAAATACTCAGTACATATCAAACGATCTGTAATAACAGACAAAGCAATAGTGACCACACAATAAAAACAGTTACTCACACTTGTGTGCTGCAACATTACTGTCGGATCCAATATAGGCGCACAATAAACAGGCAGAGATGTCGAAGCAGGCGTTGAACTTCTGCGGAGGTGGTGTTTAGCCACACTATTACGTCATAAAGTGGCACATTCCACAACCTGTCGTTTGGGCAGTATATAAGCTGTTTTTAGACTAACGAGAAAGTTTTGAGTTCTGAAACTTACAGGATGTTTTTAAAGCACAATGACCTCTTATATGTCAAAAGATCGAGGGAATTTTGATTTCTCAGTTCATGACCCCTTTAATTACTTTCCACTATGTTATTGTAAAACAAAACAAAACAAAGTTATGAAGAACAGTCTAGTTCAGTCGTTTTCAAACTGGGATCCAAATCTGTGATAAATTGACAACAATAATAATAATAATAATGACTTTTTTTTCATTCACATTCCACAAATGTAAATTTTACTTTACTTAAACTTAAAAATTGCATAGTGAAGCACTGTCTAGTCCAGTGGTCCATAATAAATTGAGAAAAAAGTATAATAATAATAAATATATTATCAAAATGTATTTTTAAGACAGGTAAAGTCAGCGTGTGCATAAATTAAATCAAACTGCGTTTAATGTATTTTTGCCTATTCATGTTCATCAATTGTTTTGTTTTTTTAAACTTCTGTGTTTAAGATACATGCCAACTTAATAAAAGTTTCAAGTTTGTTTATTTATACAGTATAGCACATTTAAAAACAGCAAACACGGCTGTCCAAAGTGCTGAACTAAACATAAAATGAAAGCACAGGGCAAACCACACATTCATGACAGAAGCTCACAATGAGTTGAAAGCCAAAGAAAAAAAATAGGTTTTAAGAGATGATTTAAAAGCAATTAAAGACCGATCTGTGCCGAAAGGTTAATGCTTTCCAGATATTTAAACAATTTGATTCAGTACAATGTACTCGTCTCTCCCTCTATGAACGTACACAATAAGAAGAAACAATCTAAAATGCTTTGAAACGTCATACTACTCAAAACTAAATGCGATATGGTGATTTAAATGATGCTTACACTTTACTTTGACGAGTCGCTCCAGCGCGCACGCGCTTCAGATGAGCAATGCAAACAATCCCATAAAGCCCCTTTTACACAGGATACAGCAAGCGGTGAAAACACTGTGCGCTGCCGCTTTCTCTCATTTTGGACGTGTTTTGTACAGTCAAGGCAGTGCTCGTGTCATGGACTCGAGGCGGACGTTGCCATAGTAATCATAAAGCTGTGTGTTTTTGCTCCATAATATGGAAGTCAATGGCTACCTTCAACTGTTTGATTATCAACATTCTTCAAAGTATCGTTTTTGAGCTCAACAGAAGAAAAAAAGTCATACAGGTTTGGAACAACATGAGGGTGAGTAAATGATGACACAATTTTAATTTTTGGGTGAACTATCCCTTTAAGTCAGCTCATCCAAAAAACTTTAAGCTGACTCACTTTCATGTTGTTTTCGCACGTCAAGCACGCTTTTAAACGTCCGTGCGCTGTAGGGTGTGCATTATTATTATTTCCCATTTCATATTTTATAGTTATTTCCGATTACATTTCCTGTGTCTTGTTTTTTAAAATGCAAAAACCATACAGTCTATGGCAAAAACGCCTTCTCTGTGAATAGCCGCTTAGGACTCACGGTCATGAAGCGCCATCTACAGTTATTAATTCTTTTAACCCAAAAAGCAAACTATGTTCCCTTAGAACTGGTTGTCTTTAAAATACAAATCTTGTGTAATCCCAGGCTATCTGTAATCAGAAGCACATTTAAAACTGGAATATAACTTAATTTCATTTCACATAATCCTTTCTGGATTACAATCCGCCATCGAAATTATACATTTAATTATTCCAGCTGCTGTGAGAAAAGGCTATAAACGATCCTCCACCTGCAGGATCCTCACATGCGATAGCCTAGTAGCCGGGACAACTTCTTTATGTTTACAGAAGTGACGTAATGACGCAGCAGCATGCTCGAATTTCCCGTGAAAACCTACCCGTACCACTCAAATTAGAAAACATTATTATAAGCTAACCGTTGTGAATCGGGCTAAAGTAAGGCGATAGTTTTGAACACTGGCTGGTTATGTACTTGCTCAAATATTTATTTTGGATAATTTTTAACCAAAAAAAGCACTGCAGCTTTAACAAAAACGAATAAGATGAGGCATACACCACATTCTGTATTATATACTGACTAATAAATTACAGAACGTTTAGCAAACACTGAGGAATCAAATAAAAAAAATAAAAAATAAAAGAGCCTCCATAGCGTAAGGTGAGGTAAACAGCAAAGATAACATGCTTTTTAAAACGAAAACAAAAAGAAAAGTAAAACTAAACTTGCTGTCGGTGATAGTGCTTGCATATTTTTCCCCCACATGAATACCAACATGTTCGCCTTCTCTGCTTTAAGAAGCGGTGTTTTACTTTACTTTAGCTTGAAAACAATTAATTGTTTCCTCAATATTCACGTCCTTTTTGCTGTGTGCACCTTCATGCTCCTGCTGACGCGGCAAGTATAAATCAGGCTCTACACTCAAGCACTGCGCAGTTCAAACGAGTAGCGCAGTTTTGTTATGCTTTCAGTTTCGTTTGCCGTTTGATGTTTCTCATATGCAACAGAAATGGCAGCGCTTATGAGCTGAACAACGCGGTGGTTGCGCCAGTGCGACCGCACACAAAATTTAGTCGCACAGTCAGAAAACATAGTAGCAAATTGCGACCATTTGGTCGCAGTCTGGAGCCCTGCTTCCTCTCTGAGCGTGTACATTTTCAAGCCACGGCACAGCTGGCCGGTGGGCACAATGGGTTGATTCAGGATTCTGGATCTCTGTTAGGATCTGTTTTTCTGACTGTAGCGTTTAACACGAGGTCTGTTGGAAAGCCACACTGGTAGTCACGCAGCTGACTAATACGAGACGCCACATCACAGGGAAATAGGAGGAGGGACCGTGGTCTGTTTTGAGAGCTGGTGGTTAGAGCCAAGCAGGTCGAGGACACGTGTGTTACATCAGGTTTCAGATGAGGAAAGAAACCAAACACCTTATACCTGAGCGACAGCCGGTCAGGAAGAGCTATGTTTGTTTAAGTGTAAGAGCGAGAGAGGTCTGGGTAGGAATTTGTATACTTTTGATCATTTAAATTAGGAAGAGAAATTCTCACTGGTTAATGTCAATATATAAGGAAAAAACTGTAAGCAGTGTTGGGCAAGTTACTCTGAAAATGTAATCAAATTACTGATTACGGATTACTCCTTTTAAAAGTAATCACGTTACTGTTCTGATTACTTTATTTAAAAAGTAATTAGTAATTAGTTACATTACTAGTTACGTTACTTTTTTCTCCAATAAATTTATGAAATCCCAGCATACATGCTCCTGATAAATATTTCTTATTAAAGCATCAACATTCACAGAATACTGTAAATTTTAACTAAAGCAAGCGGCTGCTGCGTGCATGGTTTGGCATGGCAGGCAAAGAGCAAAGAGCTCTGCATTTATAATCTCTAAAAGACATCTCAGTTCATCGCAATCTCACAAATATAACACAATAAATAAATGCATAATGAATCTTTCATAATGTCTACAATTCGTGCGTTATAATGAGAAAATTCGTGAACATGCAAATTTCAGCACTGCATTGCTCAACGCTGCAAACACGTTATAGCCTAAATAGAAACTCTGCATATGCTTGCACCTGTTAATCGTTTATATTTTATATTAGTTCATGTTGCTTTTGTGCAATAGATGAATAACAATTTATTTGTTTTAGATATTTTATGTTTGGATATATTTCTATTTTGCGGGAGTCCCGTGAATCATTTTATTCTCCCGCATCCCTCACACACACACACGTGTGTCTACCCGCACTCGCCCATCTTCTCCCGCACCGCATTCTGTTGCGTTGGGTCTCGCGGGAGCAGGTCTCTAATCCACTGGCACTTGACTCGACAGTGCGTGTGCTACATCCTTTTTACAATCTCTAGATTATAAAACACTGCATTCTGTCAGCAATGTAATGCGGCAGTAAAGTATAGAGACTTCGGCTTGTAAATACTCTAATTACTATTTTGAAAATTATAACGCGTTAAATTACTCCGTTACTAAAAAAGTAATAAAATTACAGTAACACCTTACTAAGTAATGCGTTACTGCCCAACACTGTCTGTAAGAACTAAAATAAGAAAAATTAAGGTCAAAAAAATTAAGATAACATGACTGGGATAGCAGTTAGCATGGCATAACATGTTCTTATATGTCGCTGTCACTCATGTGGACGTCCACAAGCTGTCCACACATCCCCTTCATCTCCACATCAAAGTGTATATTCATACAAACAATCTTTATATGTTTAACTCTCACCTATGTTGATGGCGGTCTCCTGTTTGTCTCCAGTCAGGATCCAGATCTTAATGTCGGCTTTCATGAGGGTCTCGATGGTTTCAGGTACTTTGTCTTGAAGTTTGTCTTCAATTGCAGTGGCCCCCAACAACTGCAAGTTCTGCAGAGAAACAGACAAAAAATATATTAATAATAATAAAATAAATTAATAAATTAGAAAGCTCTTATAAATGAGGACAGTCTTTTCCCAAATGATTCCTGTTTGTAAGCAGATTAAAGAAAGATATAATGTATAATCAGCCAGTCATTATTAGAAAATAAACCCCGACGTGGTGATTATTTTGGGATAATGACCAGCTGATTTTACAATATTCCTTTTTTTACAGCTACTTTTCACAGCTACTTATCAAATAAACACATATGAGCATGAATATATTATAAACAGTGAGTTGAGAAAGACTGTGAAGTGATACGAGAGACTAGTACAGCTCCAGGCCATCCCTTATATTCTATTGTACCTTAAACTGTACAAAAACAGGAAATAAGTGTGCTGAGCTGTATTAATAACTCTTGTTGGTGCTTTCCTACAGTCAGCTGATTATCCTTACAGTTAGTTGCTAATGTAGGACCAGATGGGAATTTGAGAAAAATCATCTCATTCTTGGATCACAAAGTTGTGTATGTGTGTGTATATGAGAGAGACAGGAAGAGACAGAGACAGAGACAGAGAGAGAGAGAGAGAGAGAGAGATAAGGTCAAAAAAATTAAGATAACATGACTGGGATAGCAGTTAGCATGGCATAACATGTTCTTATATGTCGCTGTCACTCATGTGGACGTCCACAAGCTGTCCACACATCCCCTTCATCTCCACATCAAAGTGTATATTCATACAAACAATCTTTATATGTTTAACTCTCACCTATGTTGATGGCGGTCTCCTGTTTGTCTCCAGTCAGGATCCAGATCTTAATGTCGGCTTTCATGAGGGTCTCGATGGTTTCAGGTACTTTGTCTTGAAGTTTGTCTTCAATTGCAGTGGCCCCCAACAACTGCAAGTTCTGCAGAGAAACAGACAAAAAATATATTAATAATAATAAAATAAATTAATAAATTAGAAAGCTCTTATAAATGAGGACAGTCTTTTCCCAAATGATTCCTGTTTGTAAGCAGATTAAAGAAAGATATAATGTATAATCAGCCAGTCATTATTAGAAAATAAACCCCGACGTGGTGATTATTTTGGGATAATGACCAGCTGATTTTACAATATTCCTTTTTTTACAGCTACTTTTCACAGCTACTTATCAAATAAACACATATGAGCATGAATATATTATAAACAGTGAGTTGAGAAAGACTGTGAAGTGATACGAGAGACTAGTACAGCTCCAGGCCATCCCTTATATTCTATTGTACCTTAAACTGTACAAAAACAGGAAATAAGTGTGCTGAGCTGTATTAATAACTCTTGTTGGTGCTTTCCTACAGTCAGCTGATTATCCTTACAGTTAGTTGCTAATGTAGGACCAGATGGGAATTTGAGAAAAATCATCTCATTCTTGGATCACAAAGTTGTGTATGTGTGTGTATATGAGAGAGACAGGAGGAGACAGAGACAGAGACAGAGAGAGAGAGAGAGAGAGAGAGAGAGAGAGAGAGAGAGAGAGAGAGAGAGAGAGAGAGAGAGAGAGAGAGAGAGAGAGAGAGAGAGAGAGAGAGAGAGAGAGAGAGAGAGAGAGAGAGAGAGAGAGAGAGAGAGAGCGAGAGAGAAAGAGAGAGCGTGGACTGTTAATGTGTTTTTCTCAGGAAGCCCCTGGCTCTTTGACCAGCCATGATCCTATTTGGAGCGGACATGATTTTGACAGGACCCCATATAGGAAACTCAGCTGCACCAAAGAGAGAGAGAAAAAAAAAAGAGAGAAAGAAAAAGAGAGAGAGAGAGCAAATGTCCTCCTCTAAGCTGATCAGTAACGTGGTGAGCAGGAGTCTCAAGCAGGGGCTCGGATGTGATACAACCTTTACTTAATATCATGCTCTAATTCTTTTTTTTGTTTGTTTGTTTTAAGGGCACAAATATGTAAAATCTGATAGAATTTAAATGTAAAATGAGAGCTGACACTCTTTTTGGCATTTGAAAACGTCACATGAATCAGAATAATTAATTAATTATTTAAGGGGTAAGGCAATTGCAGAACTTTGGGAATAACGACCATTAAACTACTGACATTTCTACAGGATTCTGTGTGCTTAGTTATGCTCAAAAACAAAAATTGTTAGTTCAAGACCCTCCAAAATCTCTTAAGTAATTTTATCATAAATGTGAATTCAAGATACATACACTACCATTCAAAAGTTTAGGGTGTGTAAGATTTATTTATTTATTTTTGGAAAAATTATTAATTTTATTTAGCAAGAATGCTTTAAATTAATCAAAAGTGACAGTTAAGACGTTTATAATGTTATGCAAAATGCTTTCTATTTTGAATTAAAGCTGTTAGTTTGAACAGCATTAATAATAAGCTTTTCCACAAAATTAATAAGCAGCACCAGAAGGCGTTTTTGAGCAGCAAATCAGCATATTAGATTGATTTCTGAAGGATCATGTGACACTGAAGACTGCAGTAACGATGCTGAAAATTCAGCTTTGCCATCACATGAATTTTTTTTACAACATATTAAATCAAAATATTTATTAAACAACAGTTTTTTTATTTTAATATATATTAAAAGCTAGTAAAATTGTAGTATCGCACAATATTATTGTTTTTACTGTATATTTGATCAAATAAATGCAGGCTTGGTGAGCATAAGAAACTTAAAAAAAACATTAAAACAAATCTTACCAAATGTATTGTAAAAAAAACAACAACAATATTTTGAGTGTGATGTGAATATGTAATCCAATCATCTATTAATAAAGATTTTTTTTTGTTTAATTTTATGTGCCCTAGAAGGCAATGTGTTTTTTTAACCTGACGATTTACCTATTATTTACATTTTACCTATTAAGAGTCAAGAGAGATTTAATGTCAGTTACATTCATATAAATATATACAGAAAGATGATATAATGTTCCCTTGAGACCCATCGTGCTAAAATGGCCAGTGCAAAAAAGGTGCAACAAAGTAAACAAGGCAATAAAATAGACAATAAATAAAACATTTGTGCAACAAACCATTTGAAAGCCTTAAAAGGATCATATGATGCGATTTCAATTTTTCCTTTCTCTTTGGAGTGTTACAAGCTCTTGGTGCATAAAAAAGTCCATGTCTAACTGCTATTCCTGCTCAGACATACTGTAACAGCTTGCTGGAACATCAGGAGCCACCGTTGCCACCTGCTGATGGCATGTTGTAATTACATCTGTCAAACCAGCTGCTTTTATGTGAAATGATTGATTAGATCCATTTTCTCAGAAGAGTTGGCAGGGCTGCTTCAGCCAGTGATTAACGATGGTGGTCGGCCATGTTTGACGAACACTTCCAGAGCCCAGCTTTCCACAGGTCCACCACTGTGCTTTCCTCACGGTTTGGGCCTAATTGTTTATACTTTTTCGGGTGCCATGTGCGCAAAGAAAACCCAGCCCTCATTGATCAAACCAAAGCCATGGAACTGTTCTGTGACCCGTCAAACTAAACTTCCTACAGGAGAAGAAGGATTACTGTATAACCTGCAGACTGTCCTCAAATTCCCCACTGCTCTCAGAAGCACGTCATTTGTGAAGTATGGCTATGTTGACATTTCCTCACACCGTCCCTCTTATGAAGAAAAATTACCTTATGAAATTTCAGGATAAGTCCAAATTAACATGGACTTTGTTACTGATTTTAATAACTAATATAAAGAACTATGGCATGTAGAAGGACAATTGTGGTAATACCATGGTACTGAATAATAATCATATTCATGAAGGTATGTGTGTTACCATTCAAAAGTCTGGGGCTGGTAAGATTTTTCTATGGTTTCTGAAAGTCTCTTTTGCTCCTTGAGACCCATGGTGCTAAATAATATTGTTAAATATTATTACAATTAAAAAAAAAACAAAAAAAAAAACAAAACTTTTCTTTTTGCAGTATATATTAATATGTAATTGTAATGTATTCCTGAGGGCAAAGCTGAATTTTCAGCAGTCATTACTCCAGTCTACAGTGTCACATGATACCACAGAAATCATTCTGTGTGAAGTGAACTATGTGATGTTCCCTGCTGCTTCAAACGCTCCACCATCATTACGGTCCCCAAAAAGCCAAAAATCACTGGACTTAAAGGGTTAGTTCACCCAAAAACGAAAATTACCCCATGATTTACTTACCCTCAAGCCATCCTAGATGTATATGACATTCTTCTTTCAGATGAATACAATCGGAGTTATATTAAAAAACATCCTGGCTCTTCCAAGCTTTATAATGGGAGTGGAAGGTAGCCCAAAATTTGAAGTCCAAAAAATTGAACCAATTCATTATAAAAAGTCCACACGGCTCCGGGGGGTTAATAAAGGCCTTCCGAAGCGAAGCGTTTGTGTAAGAAAAATATCCATATTTACAACTTTATAAACCTTAATCTCTAGCTTCCGCTAACTGTCATACACGCATTCATGAGAGAGTGCCGTCCAGCGGATGACGTAGGCGTAGCGTGAACTCCGGTGAGAATATGCTAGTCTCGCGAGAAACAAGTTTTGTTTACAGCAAAGGAAAACCAGTGTCCTTTTGACTTATATTGAGTACTCGTTTTGTACTACTAATTCATGACTGGTGTTTTGTTTTGCTCTCTCCTCTGCGCTTGTCCAAAAAATTGCACCCATCCATTATAAAAGAAGTCCACACGGCTGTGGGGGGTTAATAAAGGCCTTCTGAAGTGACGGGATGCAGTCTTCCGCTGGACGCCACTCTCTTGTGAATGTGCGTACGACAGTTAGCGTAAGATAGAGATTAAGGTTTATAAAGTTGTAAATATTGATATTTTTCTTACCCAAACGCATTGCGTTGCTTCAGAAGGCCTTTCTTAACCCCCCGGAGCAGTGTGGACTTCTTTTATAATGGATTGGTTCAATTTTTTGGACTTCAATTTTTGGGCTACCGTCCACTCCCATTATAAAGCTTGGAAGAGCCAGGATGTTTTTTTTATATAACTCCAATTGTATTAGTCTGAAAGAAGAATGTCATATACACCTAGGATGGCTTGAAGGCGAGTAAATCATTGGGAATTCTTTTCATTTTTGGGTGAACTATCCCTTTAATGATTACAGACCTGTCGCTCTCATGTCTGTGGTCATGAAGTCATTTGAGCGACTGGTCCTGGCCTACCTGAAGGACATCACTGGACCCTTGCTGGATCCTCTTCAGTTTGCCTACAGAGTAAACAGGTTCTTTGATGATGCAGTCAACATGGGACTGTATTACATCTTGCAACACCTCGACAGACCTGGGAATTACGCAAGGATCCTATTTGTGGACTTCAGTTCAGCCTTCAATACCATCATTCCTGACCTTCTTTCAGACAAACTCACACAGCTCTCTGTGCCCACCTCCATCTGTCAGTGGATCACCAGCTTCCTGACAGACAGGCAGCAGCTAGTGAGGGCTGGGCACTCACATCCAGGACTATCACGATCAGCACTGGCGCCCCTCAGGGTTGTGTTCTCTCCCCACTGCTCTTCTCCCTCTACACGAATGACTGCACTTCAAAGGACCCCTCTGTGAAGCTCCTGAAGTTTGCGGACAACACTACAGTCATCGGCCTCATCAAAGACAGACCTGCTTACAGACAGGAGGTTAAAGAGCTGGCTGTCTGGTGCAGTCTTAACAACCTGGAGCTGAACACGCTCAAAACTGTGGAGATGATCGTGGACTTCAGGAGAAACCCCCCTGCACTCCCCCCACTCACCATCATGAACAGCACTGTGGCTGCAGTAGAGTCATTCAGATTCCTGGGCACCACTATCTCTCAGGACCTGAAGTGGGACAATCACATTGACTCTATTGTGAAAAAGCCCCAGCAGAGATTGTACTTCCTTCGCCAGTTGAGGAAATTTAGCCTGCCACAGGAGCTGCTGAAACAGTTCTACTCTGCCATCGAATCTGTCCTGTGTTCATCCATAACTGTCTGGTTTGGTTCAGCTACCAAATCAGACATCAAGAGACTACAACGGACAGTCAGGACTGCTGAGAGGATTATCGGTGCCCCTCTGCCCAGCCTCCAAGATCTTTACATCTCCAGAGTGAGGAAAAGGGCTAAGAAAATCACCTTGGACCCCTCACACCCAGCCCACTCTCTCTTCGAACTGTTGCCTTCTGGTCGGCGCTACAGAGCACTTTAATAATCAATTAAATAATTAAATGTTATTATTTATTAAATAATACATTTTTATTAATTAACAATTAAATAATCTTTTTGTAACATTATAAATGTATGCACTGACACTTGATTAATTCAATTATCCCAGCTAAAAAAAGTATGAATTTTTAAGCACGGTATTACCCCCTTGATACTGTCGATGGTAATACCATGCTACATGATGTGGTTCTTTGTTTGGACTTTTTTGGCTGGACTTTGTGTGTAAAAATCTGTGCACAGCTAAATAAAAAAAACAAAACAAGAAAATATGATATATTGCCTTCCCTTGCAGTTACTCTGGCTTAGTTTTGGTGCAGGAAGGATAACATATGAGGTTCTGGAAGTTTCAGTGATCTTTGGATGTAGACTACCTCACCTGTGCACACTGGAAAAGCTATTTGGATACCTCACCTTTTCAATCAGTTCATAGCTTTCCTCCATCTTGAGTGCCCTGTTTTGGAGAGACGTCGAGGCACGATGATAAACCTCCAGCCACTGCTGATAGGACGACTCCGAGATGTCCGCCACAGCGAAACACAATGTGCGGAGACCTGCAAAAATGCACAAAGATACATGAGCTTCTCTTAGATATGCCCAATATATTCCCTTCCTCAAAAATCTTTCTTCTAATCATCTTCAAGAAGAAAGCCATGATCTGTTTTTCGACTGATGCTAATACTGCTGAGTTGATGATCTCCGCTCAACATGAATTATTCATGCAGGATGTTTAAAAGACAAAGCAACTGATTGCTTGAGGTTCCTATTAGGCTGACATATCTCAGTTCTTCCACTAGGGGGCCATCCCCACGAGAGAGTGAAGCACTGCAGTATGCCAGTACATTCAAGCACACCAATCTCTCCTTAGTTCTCATTAATCTCACAGTCTTGCTTTAAGAAGATCATTTGATAACGGATAAACAGAAGAGAGACAGCAGATACTAAGCAGGTGTATATGTGTGTGTGTGAGTGTGTCTCTCACCCTCTGTGGCAAACTGTTCCAGGTGTTTCAGGGTGATGTCCTTGTATCTGGAGCTGTCTGCTAATCGCTCATAGATCACTGTGTCCTGGGAGACAAAAAACATGGGGTGTTATTTCTCTACTCTGCATTTTATGTGATCCATGAAGGGAGCATGGAGGAAAATAGAAAATAGAGTCATAACATATGTCTGACTAATTCTACATTATTTCTTTTCTTTATTAACACATTTATAGTATCATGTTAATATAATTTTAATGCATTACACAACATCTCTTTCCCATCATTCTCTGTCTGAGCACTAAAGAGTGCTGCCAGCTTGCATTACATACATAACATTTCTAATATGCACACTCACACACTCAGATTACTCAAGATGTTAAAAATGACTAATTGATATAGAAATTGATGTAAAAAAAAAAAAAGTCATTGATTATTCATGACTTTGTATGCAATTTAAAATAATTGTTATTGTACATACATTTAGTTTTATACCTAATATAAAACCTAAAAAACCTAAAATACATAAAATGTAAATACGTCTTGTAGCTTTTAATTTTTACTGTAATAATAATAATACTTTTTTGAATATAATGTATAACAGCATACATTCAAACATTTATATTTGAATAAGATTACTCCATTACCAAAAAAAATACACAAAGGCAGCATGTCTGGCTTTTCACCTGATCACAAAAGAAAACACTCTAGTGTGGTGAGGCTTTAGTTGCAAGCGCCTGATGGCTCTGTTTCCATAGCAACAGACAGATACTCACAGCTCCTTTGCAATAAAGGCGGATCTTTCCCGATGGAGTGCGCATGATGACTGACATCCTCTTCCTGGTGCTGTTGGGTGGGGGAAGGGGGAACATAGAATAACACCATCATCCAGCATCATTACTACCATAATCATCATCACCCCCACTACGAGTAAACATGGTGCTGAAATACAGCAAAACCATCATGTTGTTTTCTCTCCAGCAAAACGAATGGGTACAGCTGAACAAATGACAATGAGAATGGAAATGAAAACATGAAATTGTGCTGCAATAATTTACCTTGTGAATTCCAAAACGTGCAGCAATTCATATTTCTCCTCCTCTCCACACTGTAAGAAAAAGATTTCACTATATTATAATAGATGTTTTACCATTGTATTTTCTTTATATTTATAGATAACTTACTTAAAGGAAACGTATATAAAAATTACATTTATAAAAAAATACTATAATGAATACTAATAAATACCTACAGAAACACAATGTATTTCTGATTGGCACTGATTTTGTTGCATCCCACATTTTTACAATAAAATGACTTGTCACTGAAATCTCGTCACGCTTGGTTACGACACGGTATTAACACAGAGTTTGAGATCTCTCTACCGTTCTCTTAGCTTATTTTGAAAGACTGAACTCATCTTGACACCAGGGAGCAGAAAATTAAAACTTGTAATTGTTTTTTTTGGCCCCTGTACTGCATGAAATCGCATCAAACCATCACGTTCCTCAGCTCTTCTCCATTGAGACATTGTGTAGAGTGTGAAAATCACATACTGTGAAACCCAGCATGAAAAATCTATAGAGCATCTCTCCAAATTAAACTCTTCCTTAATTTCAAATCAACAGAAGCATTGATTTTTAACAAAAAGAACCTGAAGACAAGCTAAGCTTTAATGATATAGTACAGCAGTTTCCTGCATAGTCCTAAATACATACTAAACAAAGCCATACGATTTTTGTATGATTGTAGTAAATTTTTTTTAAATAAATGACCTTTTATTACATTAAAACTTTTTTGTGATAACTTCAAGTTACATAAATATCCAGTAAGTAGGTCAGCTGGTAATTCAGTAACCACTGAGATGGAATCAGCAAAAAATTAGCGAGTATGATGTAAACTGCTATTATGAGCATGATTTACTGGGTATTTCAGTAAAGTAACTCATAATAATAATTTGTTTGTTAATTAGATTCAATCCAGTCTGCAAACTCACAACTTCAATCACTTCATTTTTAATCTAAAACAAAATTTATTAATTTTGGTTAATGTTAACTTCTACATTTACTAATAGACTACCGTTTAAAAAATGTAATTTATGCCTGTAATAGCAAATCTATTTTCAGCAGCTATTACTCTAATTAAGTTCTAATTCCTCTAATTACTCCAATCTAATTCATACATTTGTTTTAGGATTCTTTGATAAATAGAAAGTTAAAAAGAACAGAATTTATTTGAAGTATATTTTTTTGTAGCAATGTAATAGTCTTTACTGTCTCATATTATAATAGATGTTTTACCATTGTATTTTCTTTATATTTATAGATAACTTACTTAAAGGAAACGTATATAAAAATTACATTTATAAAAAAATACTATAATGAATACTAATAAATACCTACAGAAACACAATGTATTTCTGATTGGCACTGATTTTGTTGCATCCCACATTTTTACAATAAAATGACTTGTCACTGAAATCTCGTCACGCTTGGTTACGACACGGTATTAACACAGAGTTTGAGATCTCTCTACCGTTCTCTTAGCTTATTTTGAAAGACTGAACTCATCTTGACACCAGGGAGCAGAAAATTAAAACTTGTAATTGTTTTTTTTGGCCCCTGTACTGCATGAAATCGCATCAAACCATCACGTTCCTCAGCTCTTCTCCATTGAGACATTGTGTAGAGTGTGAAAATCACATACTGTGAAACCCAGCATGAAAAATCTATAGAGCATCTCTCCAAATTAAACTCTTCCTTAATTTCAAATCAACAGAAGCATTGATTTTTAACAAAAAGAACCTGAAGACAAGCTAAGCTTTAATGATATAGTACAGCAGTTTCCTGCATAGTCCTAAATACATACTAAACAAAGCCATACGATTTTTGTATGATTGTAGTAAATTTTTTTTAAATAAATGACCTTTTATTACATTAAAACTTTTTTGTGATAACTTCAAGTTACATAAATATCCAGTAAGTAGGTCAGCTGGTAATTCAGTAACCACTGAGATGGAATCAGCAAAAAATTAGCGAGTATGATGTAAACTGCTATTATGAGCATGATTTACTGGGTATTTCAGTAAAGTAACTCATAATAATAATTTGTTTGTTAATTAGATTCAATCCAGTCTGCAAACTCACAACTTCAATCACTTCATTTTTAATCTAAAACAAAATTTATTAATTTTGGTTAATGTTAACTTCTACATTTACTAATAGACTACCGTTTAAAAAATGTAATTTATGCCTGTAATAGCAAATCTATTTTCAGCAGCTATTACTCTAATTAAGTTCTAATTCCTCTAATTACTCCAATCTAATTCATACATTTGTTTTAGGATTCTTTGATAAATAGAAAGTTAAAAAGAACAGAATTTATTTGAAGTATATTTTTTTGTAGCAATGTAATAGTCTTTACTGTCTCTTTTGATCAATTTAATGCATCCCTGCTAAATAAAAGTATTAATTTCTAAAAAAAAACAAAAAAACAATTTGAGCGGTAATGCACATCTTTAACATTTCAAGTTGTATGAATTAGCAAATGCTGTATAAAATATTGTTCATGACATCTAATGCAATAAATAATTTTAACAAATTAAATTTTATCGTAAATCATTACCAATTCATTCATGTATTTTTGCTGTGAAGATTCAGTAGCGTCACTGCCGAATAGCAGTGCAGAAAACACTCTATTAGCGATCGTCAAAGGGTTATTTGTTTCAGAAAGGAAGAATGTTCACAGTTCATTGACTCGGTATATGAAATGAAGTTGCCACAGGTCCGTGATGGCTTCCTCTGTATCATACATTATAATAAGGGAATAATGGATCTGTTGAAGTGGGACTGCACCGTACAAATTGCCTGTAATAGTTCTCCAGAGTGTAAAGTGTGAGTGAGCTATGTAGCATGACAGAGGGTAAGTCATGTTCCCAGTGCAACTCATCATCTATTCCCAGGACGTCTGTACTTACCGATTCCACAATAACACAGTCTGGAGTTCTCCCAGTGAACACGAAGCCCAGGTTTTGTGCCGCCCGAACCAGAGCGCCTTCATCTGTGGAACAAGACAGCATGTGGTCGGGGCATGTGGCGGTTAAGTTGCATTGGATAAAAGCGTCTGGTATATGACTACTTGTTCACAAACTGTTTGAGATGGCACTATTAAAACCTTTTGTCCTTCAATCTGTCTCTACAATCATCACTTATCACAGTACGCTGCCCTAGCCTTCCATCTATCTCAAACACAGGTCTTGCTAATATTCAATGCACTGCTGCACTGACGTGAAATTAAAATGGGTCACATAAACCCATCTCGCTAAGCCTCAAAGCCAGGGATGACTTCTGACAAATGCTAAAAAGATAAATTATGCATAAACATGAAGTGTCAAATGCAAAGTAGCGAAGAGAGTGAACCAGCATTAATGAAGTCATCTGTTTCTTCATCTGAATTATTTCACTTTCGTGAATGTCTTACACAAACGAATAATACATGTGGTGAGGCAGTTTGATTAAATGCACTCAAACAGCTCCATGACACTGCTCTCAGTCTCAGCTCAACACTGATGTCTGCTAGAGATTCAGAACCATTATAAAGAGAAATAGGAAATTAAGAGCATGCTGTGGATTCCGTTCACTTCCTGTGCCCTCTTTTCAACCTCAACCAGCTGCCTATCTTGTCTGAGAGCCTGTTTACCTAGTGTGTGGAATGCTAAAATTACTTCAATTACTTTTTGTGGACCCGTTTCCACATTTCTAGAACTACATCTATAGACTTAACTGATATACTGTATTTATAGCTTTATCTATTGAATACATTTACATTACATTTAGATTTAGTCATTTAGCAGACGCTTTTATCCAAAGCGGCTTACAAATGAGGACAATGGAAGCAATCAAAACCAACAAGAGTTAGCTTAACGCAGTACACATAGCAAGTTTTTTTTTTGTCCTTTTTTTTATATAAATTATATAATAAATAAAAAGCAAACAGATAGAATAGAAAAAGTCTTCTTTTTTTTTAAGAAAACAAGCAGTTAGTAAATGAATAGAGTGCAATCTAAAAGGGGCAAGTTTTTTTTTTTGAAATACATGCACTACCATTCAAAAGTTTGGAATCGGCAAGATTTTTTTTAATGCTGTTGAAAGTTGAAAATCTCTTATGCATTATTTGATCCAAAATGCAGTAAAACAGTTGTAAACATTCTAATAAAAAAATGTTTTCTATTTTAATATATTTTAATATGTAATTTATTCCTGTGATTGCCATTTTGAGTAGTAGTAGTAGTCAGAGGCGCCATGCCCATTCAAAGTGCGGGGGCACGTCAGATTTTTGAGCCAAGTGGATTTTGAATGCAGCTTCCAAAAGACAAAAAATAGCCGATTAATATTTTCTATATTTAATACAAACACGTGATTAGAACATTCAGTACTTCATATCATCAGCTGCTAAATTCAAATCTGCGTTCGCTGCCTGGCGCTGACGTGTAAATAAACAGGCAGGAATGTTCTAAATAATGAAACAAACATGGACATCTGACTGACACGTGCATTGGCACGTGCCCCCTCAGATTTTTGAGCCAAGTGGATTTTGAATGCAGCTTCCAAAATCCATTTGAATTGAATACAATCACACGGGCGTGATTAGAACGCTCAGTACATCATATCATCAGCTGCTAAATCCAAATCTGCTTTCGCTGGCTGGCACTGAGCCAGATACAGACGCGTTTTTACAGCACTGCGCATTAACCAATCACACACGATGCTGTTGAGCTTATGAATGCAATGCCGACCAATCAGAGGTGCTCAGATGAGTCATCGCTAAAATGCCGGTGTTTTCTTCACTCGCTCTGGACTGAATACCTGTTTCTGGCGAATTATCTTGTCAGAAACAGCAAAGTGAAAATGTGTGTACGAATCTGTAAGATATTAATTTAGACAAAAAATAGCCGATTAATATTTTCTATATTTAATACAATCACACCAGTGTGATTAGAATGTTCAGTGTGTCATATCATCAGCTCTTAAATTCAAATCTGCGCTCGCTGGCTGGCGCAGATGAGTCATCGCAAAAATGCCGGTGTTTTCTTCACTTGCTCGCTGACTGAATACCTCTTTCTGGCGAATTCTCTCGTCAGAAACAACTGTGTGTACGAATCTGTGAGATATTAATTTCATAGTGTAAACAGCTTCAGTGATTTTAATGGGAGTTTTTGAGAGTGCTTGAACTAGACGGTCAGTGAAAATGTTCTTTGATAATGTAAATGTTCTTTGCTCTCTTTCTGAAGGCTAAGTGTTATGATTAGTAGCCTAACTTGTAGGGATGCACCGATACCGATACTGGTATCGGTATCGGGCCCGATACTGAGCTCCTGTACTCGT
Source organism: Sinocyclocheilus anshuiensis (assembly GCF_001515605.1). Lineage (NCBI taxonomy): Eukaryota > Metazoa > Chordata > Actinopteri > Cypriniformes > Cyprinidae > Sinocyclocheilus > Sinocyclocheilus anshuiensis. The sequence goes on along the minus strand of NW_015557063.1, from coordinate 476,261 downwards.
ACTCGTTAAAATGCCCCGATACCAAACGCCGATACCACACAGCATGTGATAAGCGCCATATTCAGACAAAAAAACACAGACAACAGAACAACAGACAGATGGATTTATGCATAGTTAACACATTATTAGGTTACTTTGACCATCGCCCACTATAGATCAACATAATCTAGAAAGGTGAGAATCAAGATATTTCATGATATAGTTAATGTGCTTGGGGATGTTTCGAATAAAAAGGAAAAAATAAATAAAACATAAGTGCTGTTGTGGCTGCTGTGTGTCACATGGCGACCCTTCAGTGTGTGGGGAGCATTTTGACTGACCTGGGGAAGCAGCCTGGTAGGTGATTTTGTTGTCGATGTGTTCAGGGACAGCCGTGTGACAGATAGCCATCATGGTCATGAACTCCTGGATGACTGAAGCAGTGGGCTGAGTGGGAAAAAACAAAAAACTAAATCAAGACAAAGAATAAAAAAAGAAAAAGACACTCAAATTCTACTTTAATGTTTGCATGAACATTTGTGCTATAGACATGAATGACACCTTAAATCATGCAATTTGTTGAGATGTCTGTGATTATTTTTCTAACTTGTAATTTTCACCCTGGCAGCCTAAAAGAAACAATCTCAGGCTTACACTGAAGAAAGAATCCAAGCTATATCTAGGAACAAGAATACCAGAGACAGCACCTAAACACCTTGGAACCTGCATAGCAGCTTGTTAAAAACCATCTCCGAACTGCTTTGCTTTCGTAACCACCCACAATATCCAAGCATCATGTTCAGTTGTATTTCCTGCAGTCAATGTACATTAATATGATGTGTAATTATCAATATTAATATGATCATATAAATATCTTACACCTGCATACCTGCATATGGGGTCTTATTTTTATATTAAAAAAATAGGTAAAAGTCTCATGTCATTATAGAATAAGTTTTGTGACTGTACACTATTCATAAACAGCCAGGTGAGCAGAACAGAGCTAATATGAGCCAGAAAAAAAAAGCTGTGATGGAAGACGGGAGGTGTGAGCGTGTGGATATCAGGGCCTGTGTGTAAATTTCTGGCTGGCTGGGCATGCATGACTGAGCAGCTGTGATGCCATTACAGTACTTACATGATTACTTTGGAGGTTTTCCAGTAAGCTGGGGTCATTAAATCCAGTTTCCTCTGTGGACTGAGAGCTGTGACTGCATACAGAGAGAGAGATATGAAGGAAGACAGATTAATACACAAGCAGGTGCTCTCATTTATAAACAAAAGGGGACATTTTTGCTCTCTTTACTGAAAAACAACAATTCTCCATCTGTAATGAAGCTTATCTGAAAAATAGTGGAAAATAGTCTCTCTTGAATCGCGAAGCATCAGTTTTATTTGTTTGTTGGTTCATGAAGTGCTATTTACACATTTGAGCCCTAGGGGATCTGCAATGGCACTGTAGGGGGTCTGTCATTGTTTGATTTCAAATTACATTAATGAGTTAATGTTGACAAAAGCCACAATTAAGAAGTTGAAGTTTTTAATGCATGTACATTACATTTTAATTAACACAAGTATAGCAAATAATGATTATTTATGAACATTTGTTATGTATTTATAATTGAAATGCAATTTAAGCATCAAACTAGAGATGTTACATAACATTCATTAAAACAACATCTAAAAAGTGGCAAGGGCAGTTATTTTCATAATTAAGAAAACAAGGTGTTGCTATTAATCAAACCTAACACAAAGGAAGAGGTGATTTTAAATATTAACATTATGCAAAAGAGAAGAGAAGCTGGAGTGGTTCATGCATGTATTAAGTAAAATTAAAATGTAATGAACAAGTATGACCTGACTAAGCAAATAATGATTATTTATTTATAACAGATTTGCAATTTCAGCATCATAAACTAGAAATGTTACATAACTTTATATTAAAAAAATAATAATTATATTTATATTCAATTAAAAAAATGGCAAGGGCACTTCTTTTCATAATTAGGAGAATAATGTTTTGCTACTAATCAAACCTAATGCAAAGGAACCACAAAAAGGTGATTAAAAAGGTATCAGCAATATTAACATTATGCAAAAGAGCCCCTTCATCAGGGAAAGCTCATCACTGCAAAACATTAATATTAATTCCCTCACATGCCTTGCTCCTTACCTTTGACCCAAAGCACGCCGAATCCCACTTCAACAGTACTACCACATTATCAGACAATCTTGCATTAAAAAAAAATACAAAATTCTCCTCTTACTATTCATGAAGCATCGCTTTAGAGTAGATACAAACATCATGCGACCACCCATTGACACATTCACCAGTAGAGAGGTACACTGAATTTACACCTTGCAGACTACAGCATTTTTAGGAAGGATATTGATTAGCAGGTCTGTGATATACAGGCCATTCAACGGCTCAGTAGTGGACGAATCTGTGGTCGTATGCTGAACATGACATTTTTAAAGAACCAATTTACATAATATCTATAAGCGCTGTACCAGCCTGTGTGGAAAACACTTTATCAGAGCATCTCACTGCAGCAGCAATCTCAGAAATCAGCACCATAGAAATCTGACAATGAAAAGGTTAGGGCAGATTTTCAGCTTCAGGCAAGGGAGTCTGGGGGAAAAATTTCATGGTTTCGTCACAGCATTGTTCACCTCACCGTTGCATTCTAACAAACATGTCGCAGCTTATTCAAACGGTGGTTGGTGAGATTCATCTCTTAGACTGAGGATCTCATGTTGAGATAAGGACAAAATCACAGACGGGGGGAAAAGGAGGAGGAGGATGAAAATCAAATCCATCACACTAAGAGGAGTGCATTATGAAACCGTACTGATACCAGCAAAATCCAATTTCCTGTCTCTCAGCACCTCACTACATGTCGGGATACGTGCAGACATGCTCCTCTAACTCGCACACACAAAGACACAGGTTTCTAAACATGTTGAAATGCACTGGTCAAACATTAGTTCGAATGTGCAACAAGCAGAAAATGAAGCTTCCGAACATAAGAAAGCAGCGCATCATGCAACATGAACACTCAGATCACTGCTGTCCTGCTGACAGAGCACTTGAAGCAAATGCTAGGTTGCGTATACACAGAAATATAATGATACAGCACATTTACCAATTATCATCAATAAATAAATAAACATCTTTACAGCTTTTAATTTAAAATCTGTTGAACTTATGACGGGTAGTAACTTCCTAAAAAATATGTCTGATCTGGCTATTTTCAGAACAATATACGATTTTTTTTTTCTTTTTTTGGTCAAGAAATTATTTTATTCCACAAGGATGCATTGAACTGATCAAAAGTGACAGTAAAGACATTAGTAATGTTACAAATGATTTCTATTTCAAATTAAAGCTATTATTTTAAGCCGCAACTTTTTTCATCAATGTTAATAATAATGAAAAAAAAGTTCTTGAGCATTAAATCAGCATATTAGAACGATTTCTGAAGGATCATTGAGGCACTGAGGACTGAAGTAATGGCTGCTGAAAATTCAGTTTTGCCATCACAGGAATAAGCTGAATTTTAAAATATATTAAAAAAGAAAACCGTAATTTTAAATTGTAATAATAATAATTCACAATGTTTTTTATTGTATTTTGATCAAATAAATGCAGCCTTGATGAGCATAAGTGATTTTTTACTGACCTCGAACTTTTTAACGATAGTGAACATGAATGAACTGCAATAATAATTAGTAACTAATTGCCATTTTTATCATCTTTACTCATTTTTTGATCTGATTGCCAACAGGTAAGTCTTTTAAAACAAAATTACCATATCATTATTGGGAGAAAAACAAAAGTATTTCCAAGATACCTCTGGCTGAATTAAACATGTAACTAATAAGTAATAGAGTAGTATAATGCATATTGCTTCACATGCTATTTATAGAAACAGTAAGCAGTATTCAGTGTATACTGCACAGTAAGCAGCACGCTTGTATTCCATTCTGAACACAGCCTGTTATTGGTGATCCAAAGCCCAGTGGGGCAATCGTCTCCATGGAAACAGAATGCGGCACTGTAGTTATCAGACCTTGATGGCCCGATTTTGCTCATTCATTCATATCCCTCCTGCAATGCAGTATTGAACTATAATGGACTATAACAGATAAACAAGTTATTTCTCTCTCTATCACGCACACCACATTGGCCATTGCAGCATATCCTATTACAGCCCCACTGAGAGGGGTAAGCAGTTCGCCATTGTTTAAATGTGTGCGCGTTTATGAGAGGGATTAAACAGAGTAAACAGCAGAGGCGCAGGAGGCATATGTCAGTGTGTTTCTTACACAACACCCACAAGAGACATGCACACACGTTTCCATTGTTCCCCTGCACATGACTCCACCGCTCAAATGAAGTTACAATCCTGTCCTGAGGACTCGATGCTCACAGCTCAGACAAAGACATCAACTGCATATATTTTTCAGTGCATAAGTTAATGATGATATTTTCAAAAAGCTTTTATCTTGAAATAACATATTTTCACATCATATTTTGCCATAAGAGGCAAACCAGTCCTTCCAGCAGTCATTATGTATGCTTTTATTCTTGCTTGACACATGCCACTTCTGCTTACACTCAAAAAAAAAAAAGTTTAAATTAAAACTGCATAGCGTACAATTCATTTAAATTTGCAAAACCAAAGTTTACTTGATCCATTTGCATTGAGACGGCATTTCCCCCCCACATAATTTCTTGCAGTTAACATGGCATTCATGTACTGCTCACTAATAGTCAAAGGGATGGTTTACACAAAAACAAAAAATTTCACCTTCAAATCGTTCCAAACTTGTATGACTTCTGCAAACACAAAAGATGATATTTTGCAAAAATGTGTGAAGTGTTTTTTTTTTTTGTCAAGTGTCCATACAATGACAGTCAATGGGGTCCACAAGTCATACAGGTTTGGAAAGACAAAGGTGAAAATGTTCATTTTGGGTGAACTGTCTTTGACTGAAAGATTATTTTGGGTAACTTTCACATGTATAATTTTATTGAGTTTTACTCAATTTTAAGATACCACTGTAGAAAGTTAGAAAGTTAAAGTTCACAATGTAATCTAATTTTACAAAAACCCATTTCCAATTTGTGGAACCACTATCCTGAATTAGGTTATATTTTGAGCGTAATAAAATCACTACTTGGCCTTAATAAATAAGCCTGACAGACTTATTAAAGATAGATTTTACTATCAATATCAAATGGGCTTACTAAACATATTAGAGGTATGAAGATAATCGATCTAATGGACACCACTGAGACCACAGGAATCCCTGCTCCTCTAGAGAGCCCCTCTTCACAAATGTGCTCATGGGGTCCCCATGTAGAAGATTGATTTAATTAATAATGAGCTCCTTTGGTAATAATGTAATTTTAGAAGTAGAATATATCGCAAATCATCGTTTTCTGAGCATAAAGCAGCAAGAAAATGAGAAACAGCCCATTGCTAAACAGGCCGCTGCTGGTAAAACAACAACGATGCAATAAAAAATGAATAATTCACATATTTTACGTACATATTCAACAGATCACACAAGAACAGGACAAATTTAACCCCAAAATCAACAAAGAAAAAAAAAAGGAAATATATTCAGCATAAAGAAAATTAAGCCTATTTTAGGATTATATATTTTTTTCCAACTGACACTACTCATTACTACATTACTGCAATCATTTTGTAATATTACAGTAAAACAGTACTGTAGTACAATGAATTTTAATTAGCATGTATAATAAATATTACAATGTACAGTATTAATGCCAAAATGTAAATAATACATATTTAGCATTGCAGTAAATGAGAATTTCTGTTTTTGTCTATGATTTTTTTCTCTGTGTCTCAGTGTCTATGATTAATATAATTTCTTATTTCTTCTTATTTAGGGTGAAATTTGATCCAGACAGATTCAACCAGATAAAGTGATACTACTGGATATTAGTAAGAGTCTCTACTTCTCATTTGCTCTGGGGAGAACATCTCCGCTGCTCTGAGAAACATTTCAGTAATATCCAAGTGGGAAGTAAAATTTGTATAAAAAGTTGTGTTATCTAAAATTAATGTGTCTTGAGTTTGGCTGTTCTAGTTACAAATTGTAAAGTGTGTCATGACATGGCATAGATGGTGCTGTAACCTAATGGTTCAGGATCTGGGCTGCTCACAAGTTATACGTTCAATCCCATGCAAAACTGACTCATGAGTTGGAGACTGATCACCTTGAATCATCACAGTGTCCTTTAATTAGACCTTTATCTACAGGTTACACAGGGGGACTTGCCCAGCAAATAAAAGTAGACAGAAATCGGAAAAAGTTTGCTATATTACATAAAATTACTTTAAATGTACAGTAAACAAGTTGGTGCTGAGAAATCAAAGAGAATCTGGCCTCACTTCATAACAGTAAATACCTGATGCTGTTTTTACCATACAGTACAGCCCAAAACAATGGAGATTAATCAGATTTAATCAAACAAGCACAGCACAGAAGACAACAGCTCATCACTAATTCACATTCAACATTCATCTGCCTTCACACCAGTTTAGGGTCACACCGTGCTGACGAAGTCTACTAAACACAACCACATCACAAGAAAAGGGCTCAAACCACATTTCTCACAAGGCATCATGGCAAGAACACATCACAGAAGCATAAAACAAATAGCCAATGGTGTTGGTCCTTACCAGTCCTCCTCCGCAAAACTACCATCCTCAACTTCAGCTGCATGACTGTTGGGTGGAGTGAAGAGAGTTACAGACAGAACAGAACAGAAATGACCATGTTTACCCTGCATTTCTGCCAGTGCAGATGGATCTCAAAAAATCCTAATTATATTTTCCAAAAATTCTGCAGAGGCAAACATGATAAGCACAGTTAGACCAAAGAAAAAAAAGAAAGGGCATTTTGAGTGATGTAAGAGTGTTGATCCAAAATAAGTAATTAAAAATACATTCACACTGTAAGGCAAAACTCTTATGTGAATATTTATCCATAGCAATCATCCAACAATGTAGCAGATTTAATACAACAAATCTCCCACATGAACTTGAAGTGTAACGGAGTATTGTGACGTGACATGTGGCCAAGTATGGTGACCCATACTCGGAATTAGTGCTCTGCATTTATCCCATCCAAAGTACACACACACAGCAGTGAACACACACACACCGTGAACACACACCCAGAGCAGTGGGCAGCCATTTTTTGCTGCGGCGCCCGGGGAGCAGTTGGGGGTTCGGTGCCTTGCTCAAGGGCACCTCAGTCGTGGTGTTGAAGGTGGGAGAGGGCACTGTACATTCACTCCCCCCACCTACAATCCCTGTCGGTATGAGACCTTTGGGTTACGAGTCCGACTCTCTAACCATTAGGCCACGACTTCCCCTGTGACTAGTCAATTAACAGCATTTACAGCAAAAAAGCACAAATCCAAGTTCAGACAAATAATCAGGTGAAAGCTGGAATAGCTACATTATCTTCTAGCCAATATAAAGACTAGTGAGACAAGCCAGTGCTAGTAAAGGGGAAGAGGATGAACTGCTGGCTGCTAAACTGTGTCTGCAGAGATATGGAGACAGCCACTGCTGCCGTCTCGACAGCAGCAAATTATTCTCGCGTCTCTGCTCCGATCAACAGATTTGGGCGTTGAGGGCTTTGTTAATTGTAATACGAGACGACAGTGGCCTGATCGAGTGTTTAAGGACCAGACACTGGTGAGGGAAGGAGTTAGACAAAATAAGCAATGTGTGTACTATGACACAGAGGGAGAATAGCATACTAGGAAAATAAAAGAGCAGTAAATGAAGTTGAGTGTATTCTACAAATCATTCTGAAAAAGCAATGTGCATGTGAAACTAACAAATGAGTGCCATGTGTCTAATGGTATTATTTGTGCCAACCACAGTATCATGGTTTGTGAACATGTACCATGAAAAGTTATTCTTTGAATTCCCCTTTGCATGAAGTACCATGAAAATACCATGGTACATGAATGTGGAAATCATCAAAAAAGCATTAGCATTGACCCTATTGCTTCATGCTTTATGTGGCATATTTCAAACCTAAATTATGACTTGAGAAAAACTATAAAAACAAAAGGCAGGTTGACTGGCCATGCACATATCTAACTCTGTACCATCAGCCTCAGGGGGAAGAGAATTGTTTAGCACGCTGAAACAGAAGACCTGCATTATAGCAGGGGGGAACAGTGCATTTACGCTAATATAGGCCAACACAAGTCCTGCAGGTATTAGACTCAACGACTTCTTCACTATCCAAACAAAAGAGATTTCTGCAGACGGGTGGTACTTGGACTTTTAAAACAAACATGCTTTAAAACCGACAAATGCTAGCTGTGTCAGGCCATTTGGGTTGTTACTGACAAAAAGAGCTTTGAGTAGAGAAAAAAAAAGAAGAAGATAGTTGCAGTAGGGTTCCTGAGAGACTTGCATGAAAGGATCCTGCAGAACCGCACTACCTCAGCTCACTTCAAAGAGACACTCTCAAAAGTACTTGTTAAAAAGTAGGTGCAGCCTAGTTGGTAAAGATCATGGCTGTTCATGTTGCAGATTCAAACATGTTGCAGAGTTGGTATCAAGATCAGACCCAAAATAGACCTCTTGAAGCCTAGATCCAGCTCCTTGAGTCAAAAAAATAAAAACACACACACACACACACACACACACACACACACACACACACACACACACACATGGTATTGAACTGAAATAATAGTTGGAATCAAGATCAAATCCCCCATCCTTCTCAATAATCATTGTATTACACTGCATATTTTTTGCCTCCCACAAGCTATCAGAATTTTACCTTACATTTTAGCTATATAAATATCAGCAACTGCACCAAATTGCATATTTTTTGCTCGGTTTCATATATCTAAATAAAACTGAAGTGTTTTTTCTATGACTATGACCTCCATACTCTCTTATATCATACTGTATAGCCATAAAAGCCGGTTGAATCAAATATGACAACAAAAAACACATGCAAATTCTGTTTTTTTTTTTTTAAAGATTTCTTTTTAAATTTTCTAAATGCTCAAACTGTTCATTTAAAAAAATATATTTTTTACAGGGTTAATAAGTGAAATAATGAAAAAGCTGAAAATATTGCAGCATTTCAAAATACTTTCTTCATTTAAAAAGTATTGAGGCACAGACCGGGCACATTAAAAATCTGAGATCAAGACTCTAGCTCTGGTTTAAACCACAATTTGCTTCATAAAAACGTGTGTACTTTATTTTGTAAGTAATTTTTTGGAAAAGTGTTTGCTAAATGACTATCTGGAAATTCAGTAGTATCATCTTATGAAATAGTCTTACGAAATACACATACAGCTAATTCACAGGAATTCTGACAATATGGAATCAGTGGAATCACCTAACCTAAACAGGTAATGTTCATCACATTCATTAGTTACTGTACCATGTGCACAGATGAGACCATGTCTAATCCATGAGACATTTGGGGGTGGGGTGAGTACAGCTGGACATTTACACACAACAATTTACAAACAAGCCACAAAAGTAGCGTAAAAAGCACTTTTGCTGCACCACATAATCACCTTGTTTGTCAATCACTCAATGCTTCTGCCTGAGACTACATTCTATGTTGAGTATTATGCCAAGCTAGATCCAGGCTACATACGTCAATGTGTTTTTAGCAGGTTGCAAAAGAGATGGGGCCAGTTGAGAGTAGGCCTATACATAAGCGGAGGAAAAGATTAAGATTTGGCAAAGAAAAGGACGTGCAAATTACCATCCATAAAAAACTGCTCAGCTTCAAAAGCCAAACACAAGCATTACAGTCCAAAATTTGTAATACCAAAAGCAAAAAAAATAAGGAAAAAAATATATCAGATACAATAATTCCTCTAGTGCTGATGGCTGAAGAGCACTTTGGCCATCATGTCTCCATGAAAGCTCATCAAATTAATTAACATCTTCACCCAAAGGGAATTCTTCATTAACTACCGTTCTATTTAATTAGCTGTGCAACATAACACAAGTGGAACGGACGAGAGACGGCGGCGGGGGGGAGGGGGGTCAAGGAAAAACAAAACACATCACACCCTTTTATGAGTATGTCAAATCGTTGTTTTACACGAGACATATGACTATAAATGTCTGAAATAAGACTATGAGGATGGAAAACAGTCCAATGCTTTGACAGAGACACCTGCAGGTGCAAAAGGCATTCAAGTCTATTGTACAGCGTTGTTATTGTTAATTTAAACTAAAACCATTCAAATCTTTTTGCTAACTGAAACAAAAGTGGAAAAAATAAAACAATTAGAAATGTTTCCTTAGCATTTAACTGAAATAAAATAAGATTAGGTAGATTAGGATTAAGACATGTGGAAATAAAATCGAAGAAATTCAAGAAATAGACCCTTTTCACATGACGTCACGCAACTTCCGTTCTGACACGAAGCAGGGTATTCTTACTTCCACCAGCATAGTAAGCGCTATCGCTACCAGCATGGAGTTCACCCAAACGCTTGTACAACTGCCACAAATACGATTAGAGGATGACTGCTGCTGTCTATTCTCGTCCTCGTTCAGGTAGAGGCGTCTGGCATCTCAAACGAACTTACCGAATACCGATCGGTGAGATTTGCCGCTTGAAGTCGAGGGAGGAGTTGAAAACGGAGCACTGCAGTCACTGATTCCCGCGACTCTCGCGCACTGTTTGCTGTCTTTATTGCAGTTAGATGAAGTTGGTTAGATATATTTCTCAAATAAACAAACGTTTTAGACATTTACATGTGGTAACAGAAAGCCTTTTCATTCAGTAATTTATGTCCTGCTTAATACAAAGCGAAATTGAATGGAGAAATTTAAGTAATTGTAGAAGTCCAAAGTTCTGTAGAACTGCGCGGCTGTCCTTTTTGTATTGTTTCAATATTAAGCCATATTCTTGAACTGGATAATGAGTTTCTTTTCAGACCACTTGCCTTTATGGATGTGAAACTTGCCATGTAGTAAAACGATTTAATAAAAAAAATATGACTTGTGTCCGTGTCATTTCCCCATAGTAAATAAAAACAAAATCACGTTGTTTGTCTTTTTATTGCCGAACTATACAGGGAATTTAATTTACACAGTGCACTCACAAATTATCCAAGGAATGACATAAACCGAAATAACAAGTGAAAAGGTTTCAAGTATGTATTTCGTGTGAACACATAATCGTTGTCATACATATCTGAAAGCAAGCAGTTGCGGCAAGTAAGCCACCCATCTAAAGCAGATGAAGAAAAACGTTCGCAAAAGAACCCGACTGTAAGTACATTAACATTATTAGTCTTAACTCTTAAATAACGCCTTTCATATTTCAAGTTTTTCCTACATTTTCCCCGAGAAGTCTCCGGTGTAAAGGTATAACGGAAGTACAGATACACTGCTTTGCGGGAAAGCGGAAGTTAGCTGACATCACTGTGAAAAGGGCCTATTGCAGGGTTTGTGACGTCGCCAGCCCGGAAAGTAGCTCGTTGTAATCCCTTCCAGTCGTAATTGTAGGCATTAAACAGACTTTTCTTTAAAAGACAATATCTCCATTTGCATTGAACTTTTTAGCGTCGTAACTTTGCAGATATTGTTTATGATCAAACAGCAACATTACACACTAACTAAAGTTAAAAAAGTAATCACAATCAACCACCCCTTTAAAATATATATTTATATTATATATAATATGGTACCTAGATAGATCATTTATATGGTATCAGTTATGACACTGACCTACAGCAGTGAGAGGAAGTGACAATAATGTGTGTATAAAGCACTGAGGAGACACTGGCACCTGGCCAATGGCATTATAACAATATACTCTATACTTGGAGAGAT
>NW_015557063.1:460256-464283 GCF_001515605.1 Sinocyclocheilus anshuiensis | reverse complement strand
CTTCTTTATGCACCAAGAGCTTGTAACACTCCAAAGAGAAAGGAAAAATTGAAAACACATCATATGACCCCTTTAATATAAAAAATATGAGTTGTGTCCATGTCATTTCCCCATAGTAAATAAAAACAAAATCACGTTGTTTGTCTTTTTTTTGCCCAACTGTAGGGGGAATTTAATTTACACAGTGTACTCACAAATTATCCAAGGAATGACAAACTGAAATAACAAGTGAAAATGTTTCAAGTATGTATTTCGTGTGAGAACATAATCGTTGTCATACAAATCTGAAAGCAAGCAGTTGCGGCAAGCAAACCACACTTAACTCTTAAATAACGCCTTTCATATTACAAGTTTTTCCTACATTTTTCCGAGAGGTCTCCGGTGTAAAGGTATAACGGAAGCACAGATACACTGCTTTGCAGGAAGACGGAAGTTAGCTGACGTCACTGTGAAAAGGGCCTATTCAACTCAGAAGTAACACAAAAGACTAGGTCTAGTGGAAAGACGTCAGCTTGTCTCAGCATTAACACCAGAACTCCAGCATGCTACACTAGCAGCGTGTTGGTTTTTCCAGTCCAACAAACATGTCAAGTCAAAAATCTAGGCTATATTTCACATCAAACTCTTCCTTTGGGCTTGCACCAAGTTTCCCCACTCGCTGTAAAAAAAGATGTCACGCTTCAAAAACATCAATGACTTGGTGCGGTGCTATACTCGCTCCGACGCCCAGCAAGAGGAGAGGAGGGATGCATCATCAAACAGGACAAAGTTTATTTGAAGCTGATAAAAGATGGCATACATATTCATGAGGTGGAGGACAAGGACGTGCTTCTGAAATACAGGCCAGTTTGCAAGCGTCAAAGAGCCGTGAACATACTTGTGAGAGATTGAACAGGTACCGCGCTGACTACACCGAATGATAAGCAGAGGGATTCCTCCTCTGCATAGACAGAAAGAAATGTCTTCAGGAAGGACGGAATGGCATCAGAAACAAAACCACCCCAATTGCCATTCAAAACTAGCTCAATTATGCTTTTTGTGCGGAAACACTAGGTCGTCTTGTATTTTACTCCTTACCAAAGGTCAAGTTTGGCTTGACTAACCTGTGAATGCACACCGCAAAAGACATATGACAAATAGAGGAAATAAACATCAGAGACTGATCTCTTGGCTCAATGCATGTAAAAAAAAGAGGAAGAAAATCTGCGAGTCCCCTTCTCTGATATTTATAGAATCGCTCTGGCTGTGCAGGGAAGCATCGAGGCAGCTGCTAACATGGGAGCTGAGGAGAAGACCGCTAGAGCCAGATATACACTCTACTGATTATGAAAGCAGTGTGAAACGGAGCCTTACCCGTAGGCCACGCCTGCAATTGTGCACTTCTTAAACTGCATGACATTGCAGGTCAGGGTGCCTGTCTTGTCTGAAAAGATGTACTTCACCTGGATTAAGGAAAGAGAGAGCAATAAACTAGAGTAATTAGGTAGTTACACTTAAAGCAAATATTTCCAACCCATTTTACTTCCGTAATGCAACTTATTCTGAGTGAAACAATATTCTACACAAAAAGGGAAGGACTTGATTTAATGCATCAGGAATAAACTAGATTGTGAACAGTGGGCCTTTATTATATTAACTGGCATTAGGCTGTATTCCACATTTTGAGATCTGCTACAGATTACATTTAACAGTTTTATTAAATAATTAGTGTTTTCAAATATGAACTTAAAATGAGCATTACATAATAGCAAAGTTGATCTACAAGATAAAAACAGGGGAACTGAAGAGGAACAATGAAATATCCAATATTGGCAAACAATACCGATAAATTAAACCATTTTAATAATGGTCAATAATCAATATGGAATCAATACAATATGGTTCAAACGTTTGTGGTCAATAAGACTATCTTTTTGAAAGAAGTCTCTTATGCTCACCAAGACCGTATTTATTTGATGAAAAACACAAAAACAGTAATACTGTGAAATATTACAACATAAAAAAAACTGTTTTGTATTTTAATACAATTTTAAATATAATTTTTAAAGCAGCAATTTCTCCAGGCTTTAGTCTCACATGATCCTTCAGAAATCATTCTAATATGCTGATTCGGTGCTCAAGAAACATTGCTGATTAACCGTATTAATGTCAACTGAACAGTAGTATATATTATGCATAATTGCATGAAATTTGATTTTACAATATAAAATGTAATTGTTTTTATTTGTTTCGTTTTTCATTTTGTTTATTTCTGTATGTGAGGGTAAGCAGTACCTGTCCCAACTCCTCATTCAGGTTTGATGTCCGGGCCATAGCTGGTGTGTTGGTGGCTTCATACAGCATGTCAGTGTCCTAAAATACAGCACGTCACCAGGCAGAATTAATAATCACAACCATTTTCTATTAATACCTTGCCATCTGGACTCTTAAAACATAAATGTACCACTTTAAACAACTGTTTTCATACTCTGTCGATCAAAACAAGAGGAATGAAACTTTTGCTCAAAGGTCTTGCCATTCGATGGGAATTCACAAATCTCCACTGCATCTAAAAGCGGTGTCCGTTTGCTGTAAGTGCCCTGCCCCAAATCCATTTTTGGCATCTTCAAATGGGTTATTTTGATAAAGCTCCACTTTCGTTTGGGCTGTGAAGTTTTCTGGGATTGGCCCTGGAGGTTTAGGCAGTCTGCATTGCAGAATCATCACACATACAGAGCTCTCGGAGCTCAGCCTCACACTCACCCAGTTGATGAAGAAAGCCTGGATGAACTTGATGACCTCTAGAGTCACCAGAAGACTGATGGGAATCAGGTTGTTGAAGAGGATGATGAACGTGAGGAAGTTCAGGCCAAAGTTGGCTGCTCCACCATCTGGAAAAAGAAGAGCGAGGGGAGGAAGAGGAGAGAGAGGTAGTAAGGTGACAGACAGTTTTCTGAGCTGTGAAAGGCATGATGGGATGGGGTGGACTGGGGAAAAATGATGGAAGGACAACAATGCCACAAGCTCATCTGGTCTAATTTGCAACGTTTCCACAATGCTCCACTAGTGTTGTGTGAGCGTTGTGCAAACACTATACTCTAAAGTTATACAGTACAACTCTTCCACCCAATCTCTCCAGTAAGCCTCTAACCTACAAATGTACATTCAATTTTCAAATTAGGTCTCCATTAATTAGTAGCTAAACTGAGACTCGGTTATTTGACACTATAGCGGCAGCCTTGGCAATATGGGTAAGATTCAAAGCAACACATTATCCCACAATGCACTGGGGGTGGGTGATCATGATTTCCAATCTTAATCAAAAACCAAATTTAACAAAGAGAGCAGCACAAAAAGAAAGAAAAGTGTAATCAATAAAAACAAGACCACAGACACAAGACAGTACACACATAGTGTTAAAGTCAACATGAAACAACATTCACAACCCATTTTACTTTGTGATATATGCCCATGTTTAAAAGGATATTTAAACATGGGCATATATACATTAAATTACTCTAACTATTAGCAAGATCTAAAAAAACAACAACATTACATACAACAGTAGCCTTAAACAAAAATAAAATTCTAATTTGGGTAAATATGGGAGTCATTGAATTGCATTTTACCCATAGAATACAATTTTTGGCTATTGGTTAACATTAAACACTGATGAAACGTTCATAGTGAGACCAAGAACATTTTTTAATTAAGTAAATGGGTTCTTTTTGACTTCATGTTGACTTTAAGGATGAATAAAAAGCTTTACCTGGGGGGTCCACAGAATGCAATAATTCTCTTTCTGAGCAGTTAGGAGAGGGAGCGATTTTCTCATAAAGAGTCTTAGAACTAGAGGCTGGGCAATCATACAACTGCTTTTGGAACTGACTCACGGAGCGAGGAAGAGGATTTGGCTAGTGGTGGGAAGGAAGACAATCAGTTTGGATGTTTCAATGGCTACGTTTACATGCAACCAAATAATCCATTTGTAATCGGATTGACGGCTCAATCGGACTGAAAAACCTTCATGTAAACACCTTAATCGATC
>NW_015557063.1:453148-460219 GCF_001515605.1 Sinocyclocheilus anshuiensis | reverse complement strand
AAATTTCGATCGGATTGAAGGGGGTGGTTTATTCCTTTTCTAATACTATTGAGAGTGCATGTAAGCACTCGATCGGATTGAACCCCGAAACTTAAAAGAACTGCGCATGTGCAATGACGCAGAAATAACGTAATGACGTATGATGAGCGGAACGAGCAGTTCTTCCTTTTAAATAAAGTGTTGTATAAATGCGTGTCCTGTCATTATAAAACTCTCCTTTCACTTGGCAACTGTGAAGTGGAGCAGGACAACCTCCAACCAGTCCTTGTTTTGGATTCTCATCAGGCAACACGTTTTGGGCGCGGGGAGGGGCATTTGTACTGCGTGATAAATATGAGCAGCATGGCACAGCAGTTTATGTATATTTATCCATAAATTAATAAATATTCATTCTGCTGTTAAAAACAAATAAACAAACCGTGTAGGAGAGTGGTTATGTGCTAACAGTGAGAAACTCTATATTTGTGCAGTGTGCGCATGTAAAAAAAAAATCAATTCCGATTTGAAGCTTGTGACATATAAACACGCATATCGACCTGATCACTTTCTTTAGCGTTCATGTAAACACTACATTCAGATTCATCAATCGGAATGAATTCAGTCCGATTGAACCAAAAATTGTGCATGTAAACGTAGCCAATGTAAAGGAGGGAGACCAGTCTAAAGTACCTTCCCATCAAATGGAGCCGAACAGGGAGATGTGACATTTAGAGACATTTCAATAATTCGGAAGGTCTGAAACATGGTACAAGTAATACCGAACAAAACATGACCATCTCTTGCTTGTCGGTTGAAGAAGACCTTTCCTGTTGGAAGATTTTTGGATGCAAACTACTAAATTCAAGGAAGAACTTATTTCCTGACTACTGAACAATCATTCTAGTCTTGAAAGTGAAAAACTAAACCCAACAAAGACCAAGTTGGCAATAAAGCAGACCATTTCTCTGCATTCAACAGGCTACAGTAAACAAATGCAACTCTAATCGCTAACCTTCACCAGTGCTCATGCTCACATGGTATACTGAAGCAGCAGAAGATGCAGCACCATCTCTCTCAGCTACTGCAGGTCCAGTCACATCAGTGCAGCAAGGAGTCGTGCTGCGGGGTCAGCACTTTTCAAGACACCCATTTGTGCAGCACAAAACCTGCTACTGGTTATTTCATGGTCAGGAGTTCAACATGGGTGACTGTTATTGCAGGTGGCGTGAATGCATAACAAATGACTGCTGCTCAAGTGCTCTGGAGGCCCACCTGCATGTTGGTTTGGATATACTGGGACAGAAGCAGAGTAAAATAGCAGAGTAAAAAAAGGTTCAAAGTCAAATGAATTATTTATGATGAATAATTACTCATCTGCCTGAAGTGTGCAACCCTCAGACTAATGAGTGGAAGGTGTGTATCCGTCGCACTCAGCGTATGCCTGCTAACCCAATCTAGAAACCTTCAAGCACAGTTACTGCATTGTTTTTACCTATAGGGATGAATCATATTATGATATCCAGCAGAAAAAAACAAATAGATCCAATCATGCCCAAAAGGTCAAGAGATAGCTGGTTAGCATGAGCCAGTTAGCTACCTGATGTCATAACTACACCATCTGGTTGCATAAAGCATTTTTCTCCATTGACAGTCATTCAGAAGGTTGTATTCTGACCAATTTAAGTTTTTGAAATTTTGTACTTGTGCACCTGCCATTGAAATGAACAGAAATGCTACATGGATACACTACCATTTAAAAATTTGAGGTCAGTAAGATTTTTTAATATTTTTGAAAGACATCTCTTATGATTATCAAGGCTGCATTTATGTTGTCCAAAAAAACAAAAAAAAAAACGTAATAATGTGCCATATGTAAAATAACTGTTTTCTATTTTAATGTTTTAACATTTTATTTATTCCTGTGATGCAAAGCTGATTTTTTATAGCAACCATTACTCCAGTCTTCCGTGTCATATGGTCCTTCAGAAATCATTGTAATATGCCAATTTGGTGCTCAAGAAACATTTCTTATTATTATCAAAACAGAAAACAGTTTTGCTGCTCAATATTTTTGTGGAAATGTGATTATTTTATATGCATTTTTCATAAGTAGAAAGCATTTATTTGAGATAGAAAACTTTTGTAACATTATAAGTCTCTTTACTTTCAATGCATCCTTTCTAAATACAAGTAATAATTTCTTTCCAAAAAAACTATCTTTTGGTAGTGTAGCTCCCTCCAGCTATTATTAACCCTATACATCTTATTACGAACCCTTGATTATACCACTGACTGAAAAGCAGGAAGTCTCCTTGGTTTGTAAAGTAAATTTGATCTGCAAAAGCATGTTAACGACAAATCAATGCCACCTCTCCCTTTTACGGTTCCACTAGGAGGGCAAACAACAAACATAAAAAACAGAGTCTCCCTCCTTTAGAGGAATAATCAATTTCATGATGGATGCCTGATTATGACCTCACTGTTCCCTCACATGGCACCCAACATCATTGTTATTTCCTTTCCAAATGACTGCGCTGGATGTGAATGATTACACATGGGACCCAGAATCCAAGGTGGTGCATCTCAACATTTGACGACATTTTCAATGAACTCTCAGAGTATACCAAGAAGGGAACCATGTAGGCCATAAAACAAGCTGCGATCGATTCGGACACAAACAGCCCCTCCTATTTAAATCAAGAGTAATGATGGTGGTGACACGTCAATCAATTTGCAAGCATCTCCTGCCACAAATGTAACACATTTTTGTTTATTGGTCTCTTTTTCAATTACCTGCAATGCTCAAGGCACGTAAACAGATGTGTTCCCATCACTGCTCATTAAAAATTAAAGGCAGTGTTGTATTTCTTAATATCGTATTTTACAATCCAAACATTAAGCCTATTAGCATGGATTTGCTCATCTTCTTCAGAGCTGGGCCTTTTCTGCCTCACCTGTCAGCACTGGTATAACAAACACAGCTGAACGAGGAGAAAGAGGAGGTGGGTAAGAGGAAAAGGGAGGCATTTAGAAAATGTCACGGTTTGAAATCCAGGGTCTTCAGCTTCTGCACAGGAACACGTTTCAAACTCTTGCTCTGACAGTGCCAATGGATAACTGGCTTCTGTCCACGTGTGTTTCTTTGGGTCCGAGGCTTACTGTCATGGCTCATTTGTTAGGCACGAGCGAAAGGACGCTGGCGCGGCCGAAGCCGGAGCTTGCGAAGTGTTTAACATGTCACCAAAATAAAGAAAGGGAAGGCACATTTTTGACATCAGGCATTAAGAGGGTCTATACAGTGCAGAGCTGGAAGGGAAAAACCTATCATTGGACTCCTGGTGTGTGTGCGGTCCTCTGCAATTACCCTCTCAAAGTAGGGCAACCATATAAGTGGCTTCGGTAGCTTAGCAAAAGCTGAGCTTCAGTTAGGGGTTAGTAAGGAGGGGTCATTCACAGATGGCCAAGGGTTTTAAATGGTTGTTACCTGGAGCTGTTAAGAAAATGACAACAACAAAGAAACAAAAAACACAAACCAAACAATGTTAGAAAGGAAGCTGATAACAAAACCAACGGGAAAAAAAAGAAGTACAGCAGCGTTTGTGATATTCAACCATTTATACATTCACATGTCTATGCATATTAGAACTAAAAGGGAAAAGTTCTCCTTTCCCTTTTTATTGACAAATATTCACATATGCAATGCATATTTGTTTACATAGAGGGAAGACGAAAATTACTGACGATAAAAAAAAATGGAAGCACACATAGACGCGCAAGCAGTCTAGCATGACAGAAGGAAAGGGGGTCTGGTTCTTACAGTTGAGGTCCATGTACCAGGCGTCATTGCCGTACTGGTACTTCCAGATGGTCTGGCCGATGGAGCAGACCAACGAAATGGCCAAGAGACAGCCGAAAAGCGCGAGGATCTGAAAGTTGGTGATACGCTCCACGTTGGAAAGCTTCAGAGGGGGGGACGTGGAGTTCTGGAGACACAAAACATGACGGTTTCTCAGATTGAAGCTGGATTTGGGATATGACTGAAGTGGACTGAAGCAGACAAATTACCTGCATGAGTTTGGTGTCATGTCCTGTGTAGACCACTATCCCGTGGACCCACTGTGTGTTCCTGAGTTGTGCTCCTCTCAGCAAGATCTGATCAGGGCCGAGTGGTACAGTGCTAAATATGAAGCCAACACAACAATTGATGCGATTTGAACATTTTAAACAATAAATCCCACACAAAAAAAATAAAGCATAAGAGCAGGAGAATGTTATCTTGGATACAAATAACTGCACAGAGGGAGGTTTAATGAAAAAACAACAAATTTGATATTTTATAAAGTATAAATTTGTTCCTTCCTAAATATCAATACGCTATTAAACCTGCCTTAAAGTATCAGTGAGACATTTTCATTCAACATCGATCGAATCCTTCCTAGTGAAATTAACTTAAAGGCAAATTTTACCTTTGCACTTTATCACTCACACTCTGTCTGAAGATTTTATCATACCTGTGTCCATCCAGGCGAATATTGCCCACAAACTCGTATAGGTGTCTGTTGGGACTCTCACATTCCATCTGTCCAGAGAGACGCATTAGACTGTCAATGTCCTTGATTTCCGCAGTGATCTGTAGACCCTGGGTATAACAAAAAACACTAAGTAATAAAATTCACACTGATTAACTATCAGGTGAATTGTAAAGAATCAATACTAACAGCAGTTACGATATGGGGGGGAAAAATCACCTGTCTGATCTTGAGATTTGTTTCTCCATCTAGATTTGAGGTCTCAATGTAGCACATTCCTTGAGGTTCACTACAATAAACAGCACCATTATGAAAAAATATACATTTTAATACACCATGAAGATATCTGGCTCCACCAGTAGAATACTTTACAGTTTAGTGAAATATATAAATACAGTAATATTAACTTATACTTTTCAAAAGTTTGGGGTCAGTAAGTTTTTTTTTTTTTTTTTTTTTACAATTATTTAGCAAGGACATATTACATTGATCAAACGTGCTATTAATTTGTGCTTTCTATTCAAAGAATCCTTTCAAAAACATAAAATAATTGTACTGATCCCAAATTTTTGAACAATAGTGTATTTTAAAAGCCACTTTAATAACATATAAAAATCACGTAAAACAGCTAAATGGCATTGGCTAAAAATATGTAACTATTTCAAGTTTCATACATAATTATTAAATAAAGAAAGTTTGTTCACATCAATCAAAACCACACAGCTAAATGAAGCCCCATAATCAAAGATGCCTTGTTTTCCAGAGCTACTACAGTTTTCTGTTAAAACTGTATTGCTATTATTTATTTCAGTAAGGAAAGTCCACTGGGCAGCATATTTCCCCCAAACTGCATAAAACATTTTAGTACTTGGACTGAAAATGAAAATATATCGCTCTAATGGCACTCCTTTAGATCCTTCATTTTGCACTCAGCCATTAGGAAACTTTCACTATATATATAATAATTTTATTCATGTTTTAAAAAATAAAAATGTATATCACCCAGCGATACCCATCAATATCAATCAGATCATAGCTAAAAATGGCATAACCAAGAATAGCATTAAAAGCTGACAAAATGCATCTTTGTTTATGGCCATGCATTCTGCTGTTTTTATTTTTAGTGACATCCTCCACATGCAACAAAGGAAAGATGCAGCACACCAGACAAATGAACATTCAGTGTTAATATGGAGAAGAGCAAAAGCAGGATAGTGAGTTCACAGGGCCAAAGCTGTTAGACATCACTCCTTTAATAAATGATAGCAGGCATGAACAGAAAAGATGTTCCTCATACTAAAAATGAAAAGTTATCAGAAAAGCAAGCTCTGCTTTGGGTCTATATAAAACAAAAATGGATGTCAATACACATTTCTTCTGTCTTTAGTTGATTGTTTATCGTGGAGTGAAAAAAAACCCTCCTCATAGATTCAGTATGTGAACAATGTGATTTACTATAAAGGTTCATCACAATACTGTACATTGTGGTGATGTGACCGCATGCAGAGAGTCACATCAGAATCTGAGCTCCTGCTGAAGCCATGCATTGTGCCAACAGCTTTGACATTTACAGTCACTCAATGGGCCTTTTCTCCAGCTGTGTTAGAGAAGCGCTTTGTTTTTCCTGTGTGCACAAGCTGAAGCATCTTCAGCACAAAGCAGAGGTCTGTAATACACGACTCTATGGTTATAGAAAGGGCTTCATCAGTATTTTCTGCTGGGAGTTGAACGGAGTTGTCCTCTGGGAAATTTGTCCGCAGTCAACCCATTTTTGGTGTTCGAATCTAAAAATCTCACTTGGTCCAAGAGAGGTATTTGTGTTTACGGAGTCGTGATAGTCTAAATAGGCCCTTTTATTGCACAATTATCAAACATATAGTGTGGCTGAGCAATATATTGAATATAAAACAAGATATATTTTGCTGGTGATACAAAATAAAACCACTGTGAATAAAACAATGATTTAAATGCACTTTTTATTTAGCCATTAAGTTTCTGGAAAATTAGTTTTGTGATCCATGTCTCACTATTTCTAAGTATGAGCCTTCAGAATTTTTAATTAGTTTTTACTTAATCACTGACTTAAACTTCAATAGCAAAATGGCAATAGAATTGGTCAATTCAATTAATTTCCTTTACTCAGTTCAAAATTTGTTTTTCACTGAATCAGATTCAAAAGCTTTATTTTTTTTCTTGTATTTGAATGTTTTAGTAAAAACATATGTAGGTAAATGTAGGTAATACATTTATACTGTACTAGTGTATTCCCAAATTCTGCTAAAAATATATATCAGATGGTCTTTACACCTAAATATACTGTGTGTGTGTGTATGTATATATATATATATATATATATACATACACTTTTTAGTAAATCAATATTTTTTATTTTAAATTATTATTAATACATTATGATAATTATTTATGTTTATATTAATAATGTCATTTATGTATTAAGAATAATTTAAAATAATTTTCTTATCTATCTATTTATACCCTAAAAAAAATTGGTAAATATAGTGCAGAATGTACTGTTTTTTTTTTTACAGTTGTTTTACCTTTT
>NW_015557063.1:452466-452776 GCF_001515605.1 Sinocyclocheilus anshuiensis | reverse complement strand
AAAAAAAAAAAAAAAGGAGGAGAGAGCGAAATATTAAAGGTAGCAGATTCTCTCCACCTGTGCACCCCCTTCCCACCTAGCCCGCATGCAAACCGGAGCTGTTCCTGACCTGGACGACAGAATGATGAGGTCGGCCGGGAGGTGATCTCCATTGGCTGCTCGGACTACCTCCCCTACCGACACCTTAATTTACCCAGCAGCCCCGGCGCAAGGGGAATGACGCGAGTGAAGTCGGGAGAAGGTTGTTCATCACATGAGGTTGGGAGGGGAGGGAGAAAGGTGGAGATGAGAGGAGGGAGAAAGGGGGAGA
>NW_015557063.1:443748-450802 GCF_001515605.1 Sinocyclocheilus anshuiensis | reverse complement strand
CATGAAAAAATGCAAAAAAAGGTTAAAAAAAAAAAAAAAAAAAAAAAAAAAAAAAAAAAAAAAAAAAAAGGAGGAGAGAGGGAAATATCAGATTCTCTAGATTCTCTCCACCTGTGCACCCCCTTCCCACCTAGCCCGCATGCAAACCGGAGCTGTTCACGACAGAATCTCGGACTACCTCCCCTACCGACACCTTAATTTACCCAGCAGCCCCCACGCAAGGGGAATGATGCGAGTGAAGTTGGGAGAAGGTTGTTCATCACATGATGTTGGAGGGGAGGGTGAAAGGTGGAGATGAGAGGAGGGAAAGGACATAAGATGGGCAGAGGAGGAAGAGCACAAACAACAAGGGAAGAGAGACACAAACACACAAACGTTTAATCTTCACAGAGGATAAAACAATGTCCACTGCTCAAAATACACCCAAGCCAGGCTAAACCACCAGTAAAGTGGGAGAAAACAAAAATGCTTTCAGAAATGATACTTGATGCCAAATTACTGATATCTGTGGCTGACAAAAAACGTCTGTAACACCGCAGAACTTAAGGCCTGGCTGGCAAATGGATTTTGACAGTGAAGATGATAATGTTGAACACAGCTTCATCAGGTCAATATTAATCAATAAGCAAACATCCACTAAAGGAAGTGTTGATTTTGACTTTTCATTAATTTTATTAAAGAATAACTCACCTAAAAATGAAACGTGCCATTTATTCACCTCCTTTCATAAAAAAACCTATTACTTTTGTGTTTGGAACAAAAAAAGGCGAGTAAATGGCAGAATTATCAATTTGGGGTGAACTAGTCATTTAAACCTTCATCCTTTGTGGATTACAAATAACATTTATATTACTACAACCCCTAACTGATACTATTTGTAATGTCACTGCATTGATTTGGGGCCTTGTTTCAGGGTTATTTGTTATTAGCCTGTTAATCATCACTTCCTTTTGGTGTTGAGTGTGAGACAGGGGCAAAAGGACGGACAAGTTCCCTTCTGATGACATAGATTCGTCTACCTGGACGACAGCAGTATAGCATCTGCTGGTACGAAATCTTTGCCATTAACTTTAACTATGTCACCAACCACAACCTGTAAAACACAAACTAGTTATCAGTTCAAAAACTTTATAGCAAACTAGCAGCCACTGGCGAGAGTAGAGAAATAACATATTACTAGAGCCAATACATCTGGCTGACATTGGCAAGAACTATGCATTTCATATTAAGCAAGTACTTAGATCCATGAGTCTTCTTTTGAGACTAGCATTTAAAATGAGGCCATTTAATCAAAAGTATTCTCTGTGATATCCACAAATAAACAATTTATCTTTTTGGATTTGCATTTTTAATCATCTTATTAGCCATAATCCAGTAGAAGTGGGGGACGCTGCTTCATAGCTGCTATTTTGAATCAAAGTGGAGAGCTACTTAAATATACATGAGTTTATATACGATTTATAAGTATTCAAATACATTATTCATACTGTACACTGTATTTCAAAGTGTGTCACAGTGTGGCTTAATAAAAGGATGGGCGACAAGAAGCCTGGCTCTGGTTTGAATATTGATGAGATGACAAAAATAAAACTAGATTTAATGAGAGCTAAAGCAGAATCATTATTGTACTTCACTGTCCATTCTAGCAGC
The DNA here is from genome assembly GCF_001515605.1 of Sinocyclocheilus anshuiensis. Lineage (NCBI taxonomy): Eukaryota > Metazoa > Chordata > Actinopteri > Cypriniformes > Cyprinidae > Sinocyclocheilus > Sinocyclocheilus anshuiensis. Next base: position 449,152 of record NW_015557063.1, on the reverse strand, counting down.
ATTTAGCAGAATTGCAGCTCCAGAAAATAATATACTAAAAGGAAACAACTATAAGCAGTCATAGTTGACATCACATCCTATTCTGTGCCACGGTGAGGTCACAAGGGCACAAGTTAATGCACTCTCCCAGATGTGCACTAATATAGAAAATGCTAATGAATGCCCAGTCACCAGGTAATTATATTCCTTTTGCTTTCACCTTATAATAATGGACTGTGTGTTTCTGTCAAGGTAATTAGCTCTACTCTCTACTAACACATTGAAAAGCTGCTCTGTGTCTGGCTGTATTAAGATCTCTATGGAGACCGCACGTAAGCTAAAAGGTGGTGAACAACTCTATCTTGACCTAAAAGATAGAGTCGGGAATCAACAAAAGAAAAAGAGCTGCGAGGGAAGTACCCTCTTCAGACAACACCAAAGTATCGGTTTTCAACCCAAACCTGCTCTGGTTTACACCAGTGGGCATCTTTTATGCATACTCATTTCTCACTCTGTTTCTAAGAGTATGTCAACTTATTTTCATGCTGGAACTCAGTGAGGCAATTGGTATGAGAAACAGCATCTGCTGCAGTACCTTCTCCCAATGTACAATCTCCCAAGCGCCGTTCCTCAATACTACAAGAGAGAGAAAGAGAGAAAGATCACCATAACAGAAAAGTATGTAAAGAAAAGATCCACAGACTAATCCACAGAACACAGACTAAGACCCCATGATATAAAAATGCATATATACAGACATTTAAAGCTGACTGTCTTCTTCTTGCAGGAAAAAGATATGAAAATTACTAATTACTAAATGCTGACTCATCCTGTACTTATGGCTGTGTCCAATTTTTTGGCAAATCTAATTTAGAAGGGTAGCGCCTAACTAGTAAATAACAGCCAATGGTTGAATGACAACATTCATGAGTTATTTACATCCCACCTCATCTTTGTTTCAACAGGAAATACTCTAAATCAGGGAAGAAAATCTAATCAGACAAATGTATGGGGTTTTTAAAGACAAACAGTGAACAAACAAAAGTCTTACCGCGTGTCTCTTTCTTGTTAACAACACTATCAGCATTGTGACGTTTCTGGAAAAAACAAATGTTATTAATCAAATGAGCCAAATCAAAGCTTTAAATAATTTTAGATGGATGGACTTTATTTTATGGATTGTATTACTTTCTTCTAGATGTGCACTATAGAAGAATATTGACACGCATATGCACACAAATATTAGAGACATATAAATACAGCACGCATTCAACAGTCATTAGAAAAAAACTAAAACCTCTTAGTAAATAAAATAAAAATTCTTTATATAGAGAGAAAGAGTGATGTTTTACATGTTTAGTGATCAATAAAACTGTGCTTAACGAGATGTTTGTCTATTGAAGTACTCTTTTCTGTCCCAGATTACAAGAGCTGTTTGATCTGCTCTAATCGAGAACCATTTTGAGCTTTTCTATCTCAGAGAGCAAAGGCGAATGAGTGAGAGTGATCTGAAAACACTGATTAGCCTCTAAAAGCTCTAAATCTAAATCTATCTCCAGTGCTCTCTGATTGCCTAATTATCCTCCCGGTTAACAGTGGTAAAATATGTCCAGTGTCACTTCTGTTTGTCCGGGACGACTGGTTTATGTGCTGTTAGGCACAATGGACATTCATAAGACAACATGAGAGAAACCTGAATAACTTAAAATGATGATTCTATGCTTAAAGTGCCACTAGCGTGGTTACATAAATGCACATTATATCTGTCAAATAAAGCCATTCATTTGTTTACAGACCTTCTCTAATGAAGTTTAGTGTAATGTTGCTACTGACTATGTCCAAATGGAATTTGTTTACATAGACACAATTTATAAAAAAAAAAAAAAATCTCTGTTGCTTATATACTCTGCATTATAAAAAAATTACATAAAAAGAAAAATAAATAATTGCAGTCTGCCATTACATGGAGACCGCATCTCTCCAGCCTTTCTAAATATACCTTTTCCTCCTCCCCATCTCTCTCAAATTGATATTATATTAAAATAACATTAAACGTGACAAACGGTCACATTCATATTACTGGAGAACTTATTGAGCGGCCCATGTCACATGACCTCTGCAGGAGAAAGAAAAAGTTAGACCGGTCTCAGATCCCATTAATCATCCAAATCAGCTCTGGTGCAGTGCTGGATAACTCATTCTTTCTCTTTCTCCTCACTCTCTCCTATCTCCTCTGTTTCTATTTCCCTTTTTCCTTCAGCTCAACATGGAGCAGAGATCAGTCTCTGCGGAGGGAAGAGATGATTTGATTACGCATCTAATCTAACTAATGGCTTGCCTGCAGTGAACATGGGAGCAAGAGGAAGGATGATATTTAACAGTACAAGAAGGACCCAAAGGGAAGAGGAGACAGTGGTTTGTCTTTGTGGTAAGATGCAGCACCAAATCCCAGATGGATTAGTGGAGTACAGTGGGGTGCAGCTGATAAGCAGGCCAATGTGTGGAGAGCACTGGCACGTCACCTCTTTGTTAGACTCGGTCTTTCTTGGATGCCAGATTATGATGAGTTAGGGATTATACTGAGCCTGCTGGCTTTTTGAAATTTATATGCATCCACTTACACACACACACACACACACACACATATATACACACACACACACACACATACATACATACATACATACATGCATACATACATATATATAAAGACACAGTAAGAAAGAACCAAACAAAAAGTGAGATTCTAAACTACACAACCATTCAAAAGTTTGATGTCAGTAAGATTTCTTCTTTTTAAGTAAATTAATTTTATTCAGCAAGGATGCATTAAAATGATCAAAAGTGACAGTAAAGACATTTATCATGTTCTAAAACATTATAAACATTATAAAATTGATTGAATAATTTCAATCAATCTTTTGAACTTACTGTTTTTCAAAGAATCCTGAAAAAAGCATCAGTTTCCACAAAAATATTAAACCGCACAAATGATAATAATAAAAAATGTTTCTTAAACTACCAAATCAGCATATTAGAATGATATTATAATGAACGGCTTTGCAGGAATAAATTAAATTTTAAAACATAGTGAAATATAACATTCTTTTAAATTGCAATAAAATTTCACATTATTATTTTTACTGTATTTTTTATCAAATAAATGCACCCTTGCTAAGTAAATGAAAAGTATGATGAAACTGGAGATGATAAATCCAAAGTGGATCATGTTTAGCAGCATGACCAAGCTGCTTTTTTCTATACAATGAAGGCAGACCATGAGTAAGGCTTGTCAAGCTCACAAAAAAATAAAAATAAAAAAAGAACCATAAAAGTACTTCTGCACCACATTTAAAGTCTTTGACAGCTCGTGAAAAACAGCTCCTTAAACTTGATGACTCAAGAAAAACACAATTGATTCACATGGCTCGAGACTGTGACTTCCCATTAGGAAGCTACAGATGAAAGCCCCTTGTCACAGTCTACATCCGTTGTATGGAAAACAAGTAGTGCGAACATTCAGCAAAATATCTGCTTTTGTGTTTGAAAGCCAGTCAGTCATTCAAGGTTTGGAACAACATGAGTGTGAGTAAATGAATTAAATTAGTTCATTTTCTGGTGATTGGTGAACTTTCTTTAAATACAAAAACAAGCCATCAAAGTCTAACAAAGAAAAGCTATCACTCGGAGTAACAAGAGAAGCCTTTCTCTCACCTTATGGGACATCTCTAAAATTAGAGTTTGTTTTTACTTGAAGGGAAAACAAAGCAAAGGTCATGTGACCTCCACTCACAGTATGACAGTAGAGAGGTGAATTTACAATATGACCTTCACGTCCAGAGCTAGTCTTGACCTTTCAGACCTGAATAACACATCAGAAACCCATATAAAGTGCTGAGCAGGTCATTCTGACCACAGCATCCAGCGTGATGTGATCGGATGGCTGTCCAGAGGGAGCCACGAGAGCAGGCTCTGATTTCAGGGTCACAGCACTATGGTGGATCCATTTGGGCTGGCGATTTTATCTCAGTGTTCACTCCTCTATGTAAATTTCTATGCAAAAAGGTCTTGGAATTCATTTACATGGCAAATAAGACGATAGTTCAGGTCAGGGAAAAAAAAAGTGTCGGCTAATGGGAGTTGAGATGCATTCTGCCGTGTACATGATCACCAGAGAGTGAGATTGAATTATCAGGAAGAGTAAAAGAGGTAAACGTGAACGCAGTCTAAAAACTGACTCAGATAATATAACAGCTGTGAAGGGCAAGAGAGAATAAAACCTACAGCAAGCACGACTGCACTCCAGACACTATGAAGAGCAGAGTTCTCTCTCATTAATCACTCATTAAAAATCATACCAACTGCCAATGATAAAAAAAAAAACTGAAAAAGGCAAGTGATCTGCACAAAGTTCACATGCATTTAACTCGTGCTGTCACGATACCAAAATTTTGACTGCGATACGATAACTGACTAAAATATCTTGAAACTACTACTGAACAAAGCAAACTTGGCTTTCTTTTGCTCCTGTAAACAAAATTTGGTTCTCGTGAGACTAGCTTATTCTCACCAGAGTTTAAGCTTCGCCTACGTCATCCGCTGGAATGCCACTCTCTCGTGTACGTGCATACCAGTTAGCGGAAGCTAGAGATTATGGTTTATAAAGTTTTAAATATGGATATTTTTCTTACAAAAAATATTTTGCTTCAGGAGTCATTTATTAACCCCCCGGAGCAGTGTGGAGCACTTTTTTTTTATGATGGATTGGCACAGTTTATTGGACTTCTATTGGACTATTGAATATCACCCATTCACTGCCATTATAAAGCTTGGAAGAGCCAGGACATTTTTAAATATAACTCAGATTGTATTCGTCTGAAAGAAGAAAATCATATGCACCTAGGATGGATTGAGGGTGAGTAAATTATGAGGTAATTTTCATTTTGGGTGAACTATCCCTTTAAAAGAGCTTTTTCGCATTTGGCTCCCAAACTCTGGAATCTTTAACAAAGCCAACTTCAGAACAATAACTCCAAAATATTTTCAACACATCACCATCAACACACGTGGTGATCGTGCACTGGACCACTGCTACTCTCCTTTCCGGGACGCCTACAAATCCCTCCCCCGCCCACCTTTCGGCAAATCGGATCACTCTTCCATTCTGCTCCTGTCATTCCATTCAGCTACTACTAAATATTGTAGAAACTTAATTTTCTGTAAAGTTGCTTTGCAACGATTTGTATCGTAAAAAGCGATATACAAATAAACTTGAACTGAATTGAAAACTTGAATGGAACATTATAGATACAGACAGCAGCAGGAATATTAGCCTGCTGTCTCATCTTTTTATGTTCACTTAACCCTCAAAGGCCGAGACAGCCGCCCGCGGCTAAAAATAACTATTGTTCTTAAATGTTTAATA
>NW_015557063.1:441850-442990 GCF_001515605.1 Sinocyclocheilus anshuiensis | reverse complement strand
GTGTTCAAGATGGCGCCGAGCATGGCAGCCGTGTTGCGAGCTCCGAGAAAACTCTGCAGTTTTTCGTTTGTTTTACTTGTTATTTTGTTGTTCTACGTGTTGGATGTTGTTAGTATAACTGTCTACGATAGACACACGCTTTTAAACATTGGCTCCTACGTCGCGCAACGCAAACCGGACTTTGAGTTCTTGAACGCCGGCGCTCTGTTTACAGACACCGCATCAGAGCCCTTTGTCTGGGCCGCACGGTCGCGACCGAGGAAACGCCGCCGGAAAAGGGGGAAGAGAGCCGGCGTCCTTGTCAGACTCAGACGTCGTCCCCTCCGACCTCCTCTCCCAACCATTTTGCTGGCTAACGTTCAGTCACTGGACAACAAACTCTGTGAACTGCGGGCACGCATCTCATACCAACGAGAAACAAGGGACTGCTGCATTATTTGCCTCACAGAAACCTGGATGTCTGCAGAGGTTCCAGACTCAGCCATCGAGCTTACGGGGTTCTCCGTGCACCGCTCGGACAGAACAAAAGAGCTCACAGGGAAAAGCAGAGGTGGGGGCGTTTGTTTCTTTATCAACCGCTCGTGGTGTGATGAGAGGAACCTACACTCTATTAAATCCTTCTGCTCCCCTGATCTGGAATTTCATATGCTTCTGTGTCGACCATTCTGGCTACCGAGGGAATTTACAGCGATCATAATCACAGCTGTTTACATTCCCCCTCAAGCCAACACAGACCAGGCACTCAAGGAACTGATAAGTGAGCTAAGTGAGCAGGAAACCGCTTACCCAGATGCGGCGTTTATTGTTACGGGGGACTTTAACATCAGAACAATCAGAACAATAACTCCAAAATATTTTCAACACATCACCATCAACACACGTGGTGATCGTGCACTGGACCACTGCTACTCTCCTTTCCGGGACGCCTACAAATCCCTCCCCCGCCCACCTTTCGGCAAATCGGATCACTCTTCCATTCTGCTCCTGTCATTCCATTCAGCTACTACTAAATATTGTAGAAACTTAATTTTCTGTAAAGTTGCTTTGCAACGATTTGTATCGTAAAAAGCGATATACAAATAAACTTGAACTGAATTGAAAACTTGAATGGAACATTATAGATACAGACAGCAGCAGGAA
>NW_015557063.1:441375-441683 GCF_001515605.1 Sinocyclocheilus anshuiensis | reverse complement strand
CGTGATTACGTCATCACATTTTGACAACATTGATTCGTCAGAAGAAACCAATGCATTTCGTTTCTCTGAGCCAAACAGGAACGATTGTTGATACTTAGTCCCACACCCATGCCCAGATTGGTTCAAACGGTGCCATATTCAACCAATAAACATAGGTTTTGGTCTTTTGAACCACCATTTAGTATTTTCACTGGAAAGTTGAACAAACGCAAAGTGAAAGTAAAGTCTGTCGTGCGTGCATGAAAACAAACACAATAACACATTTGCATGAGAGAACTCTCTGATAAAGCCCCCAAAAAACACACGAC
>NW_015557063.1:440737-441153 GCF_001515605.1 Sinocyclocheilus anshuiensis | reverse complement strand
CAATAAACATAGGTTTTGGTCTTTCGAACCACCATTTAGTATTTTCACTGGAAAGTTGAACAAACGCAAAGTGAAAGTAAAGTCTGTCGTGCGTGCATGAAAACAAACACAATAACACATTTGCATGAGAGAACTCTCTGAAAAAGCCCCCAAAAAACACACGACTGACTACTTTGACATAATACAAACCAAAAACAAGGATGAAACAGCGGTACATATCGGATAAAGCACTGGAATTTATGTCTTCGCGTCGCTAGGTGATGTCCCGGTAAATTCAATTCCAACGCAGAGTACAGCCAGCGGATCGATCATTTATATTATGTATATTATGTAAATAATTCTTATATACAGTGGGTACGGAAAGTATTCAGACCCCCTTCAATTTTTCACTCTTTGTTATATTGCAGCCATTTGCT
>NW_015557063.1:436102-439988 GCF_001515605.1 Sinocyclocheilus anshuiensis | reverse complement strand
TCATTTTGTGTGTAGTTTGTGAATCATTTGCACTGTTTGTATTTTTGTTGCAGAAGACAATTTGTGCAATTGTTTTCACTAAATATCTGCACAGTTTGTGTTTGTTGTTGTTCATACTCAGATTGAAAATATATTTCTCTGAAAAAAGTCACTTTTTTGTTATTATATAACACTGATTCCATTTTCTTTACTCCCTAAACGTTTTTTTTGGACATCTATATTGTTAGTAAACCAAATAGACCTGTTTTTCACTGAAAAGCGCCTATATCAATATTGTAATAAATGGCTATAACTTGCTTGGGGAATGTTATATGTAGACAAAATTTTATTTGGAAGTGTAAAACACCCAGATACAACTTTCTAAAGAAAAAAAATCCAAAATTCAGGAGATTCTGTTTGAGTACACAGTAAAAAACACCCAATTGTTGCTTGCGTTTTTCTTAAAATTCTGGAAATTCATTCATTCTTAGAGAAAACAAAAGGAAAACTGTGAATTTAAATGAGCTAGACTGAAACTTCAAGTTCTCCTGTTTATAATGATATATGACACTTGACTGCTAGAATAGGTCTAAAAAAACAAAGAAAAGTGCAGGCGTGTCAGGTGCCCCAAAAATGTTCTAGGTCTTTAAGGGTTAAGTCATAAGACAAGATGGGCATTTTAACGTAATTGTGTGCGTATTTGACCGCTGAATCGCAATAACTCATGAAAGGGATCTGAATTCGCGATTGCGTGCTGTCTGAAAGAGGCGCGAGTACTGCACAAGTTCTTTTTCAAGGTTAACTAACTAATTTTTACATCAAGCACGTCCCGCGCTTTATTTTCTCATTCATGCATGTTTCTTATCCACTTTTAAATTGCTTATGTTTTTAGCAGTCCTGCGTTGCACAGATATATAAAGTTTGGCACGGCCAGTGTTCATGCAGGGAGTGAAAGCAGAGCGCTGCAAGCACACTGTCCTGCTGTCGCACATCGACACAACTCAGGAAATATGGCTCTTTATAAAATACATTCTTAAAGTACCAGTACTAGTAAAATGCGGAATCGTACAGTTTTTAAAAGCCGGTTTTCGCAATATCTTTTTAGCACCGATATATCATGCAACACTAATTTACTCAGTAAGTTAATTTTAACAAATCACATATATAACTGAATGCTCTCACCAGGTCTTCTATAACCTCCTTCACTGCTGCCACCAACAGGATGAAGAGTAACGGCACCAGCGTTGTCCACCGCCCTGTTGGTGACACATCAGGTATTTGCTGTCGAGAAGAAGAAAAAAAAAAACAAAAACGGAAGAGCAAAATCAAAACAAGAACATCCAAACGTTACACAAATCTCGTCATCTACAGGGCATGAATAAAAACACAAATTAATTAAGAGTCCAGCAGAGCATTTAAAGGTATGACCTCATGAAAAACACTCAGGGGGTTGATAAACTGCTCTCGTTTTGTTTCCTAGCAATCATAACAGCCTGAAGGTCTACGTCCCTGGTGGTGTTAGTATTTATCACGAGGTGGTCAAGAAAGCCACCTAAGGGAATGGCAATAACCATCAGAAAGTCAGCAGCACTCTGATGGATGTTCAGAAGTCGCCATGTGACATATCTGTCTACCGTGCTGAAGAGATCAGCTTAGACTAGCATAAATTTCCAGACTGGTTCAGGCTGGTTAGGTGCCGGTCCAGGCAGTTGGGAAAGGGCCCTCAAGCTTATATATAATTCACACCACCAGAACTTGATTAAACTTCTACAGTTTCTCTCCTGATTTTGGCAAAACTCACAGAGCTTACATAATATCAAGAAGTGGATCGTCTTTGAAATGTGCCCCTATCAGATGGAGCTGTGACAGGTTCAGACAGAGGCCAACAATGCGAAGACATACAATAGGAAACCCGAAACGGATTCCTTTTAACCTGATGCCAACACTTTCCCTTCTGCGTTACGTTTCACTTAAACAGGAGAGTACGCTCACAACCAAACCACAGTGGCATAGAAAACCAGAGCAGTCGATCATCGTGGAACCTGGGTGTCAGCATCAAAATGTCTTGTTGATTATGACGGCATATCCAGAAGCAGCACTCTGTAAGTGTGATGGAAGTGAGCGGTTTTGATGAAACAGCAACTATAAAAATCAGATGGTCACCTTGGCCCCCTTGTTGCCTCAGCAAACCCATCCCTCCCATTTTTCTCATTCACAACAAGCCCGTGCATTTCAAGGTCACTGCATTGACAGTGGCGTAATGAAGATACACAGAACCTGTGCTTCGAAGCCACTTCACTCGCTCTGTTTTACTCTCCTGTCTCACAGTTTCTCTTCATCTCCCTTTCTCCCAGTCATCGATTGAGCTACATTAAAACAGCGGCACTAATTTCATGTGCGGTGCATCTACAGGGTCACGCCGGGTTGCTCGGTGGTGGAGTAATTGTACCTTCTGTCTCTAAAAGAACAGCATGTCTATAACACTCTGGAGCCCTCAGTGACGGCAGCGTCTGGTAATTACACAGAAGCAGTGCAACCAAAATCTGTTTAGGGTTCAAAAGCAATATAAACAGTACACAACTGTTCAAAAGTTTGGAGTCAGTAAGATTTTTTTAAATGTTTTTTGAAGAAGCCTCTTATGCTCACAAAGGCTGCATTTATTTGATCAAAAACTGAAATATTGCAGAATATTATTATAATTTAAAATGACTACTTCTATTTTAACATATTTTCAAATGTAATTTATTTCTGTAATGGCAAAGCTGAATTTTCAGCAGCCATTACTTCAGTCTTCAGTGTCACACGATCCTTCAGAAATCAATCTAATATGCTGATTTGCTGCTCAAGAAACTTTTCTTATTATTATTAATGCTGAAAACAGTTGTGCTGCTTAACATTTTTGTGGAAACGGATACATTTTTCAGGATTCTTCGATGAATAGAAAGTTCAAAAGAACAGCATTTATTGGAAATAGAAATCTTTTGTAACATCATTAACGTCTTCACCGGCACATTTGATTAATTTAATGCGTCCTTTAAAAATAAAAAGTATTAATTTCTTTCAAAAGACTCCAAACATTTGAAACTTCAGTACTCAAGGAGGAAATATGCGTACCTTTAAAAGGATGTGCCATCTAAACAGATGTGTTATTATTCAGGTAGCTAGCAATTAACATTTCAACAGTCAGCAATATTCTCCTCAAGCAGAGAGTCAGCCATGACAATAGTGCCCCTTGTGGCAGGCATGGCATTATAAACCGAAATCTGAAACAACTCCCAACACAACTGACCTTGTGTAGCAAAGTAACGTTTGTTCACACATACTTGTAAATTGTAATGTAAAACACTACATCACTGAGGTTTTCACACTTGGTTTGATTGATTGGTCTGAGTTAGACTTGTGCCGGTATTCGGTAATGCGATATATCACGGTAATGAATATGCACAATATTGTTATCGTGGGCACTTCTAAATACCGTGAATAATTATACATTACAAATTATTCAGAATGTTGAATGCATTTTAAGAATACTTTTCCCATCAACTGGTCAAAATGCACAACACCGCTGTATGCTGCGTGAAAGACGCGTGCGCACTCTGATGTAAATAAGCGCGGACCAGAAGCGCATGCCGGAGCATGTGAGAGACGCTGTGGATGAAAGCGCACTTTCACTCTCTGACAGCAGATGGCGCTAAACTGCAGAAATAATAATAATAATAATAATTCATTTAAATGCAGCCGTTACCCCGGAAACCCTGTAAACAAAGCAGCTGCACTATCTGTTTCTGAATCGTGTTTAAATGATTTAAACAGCCATTCAGAGTTGTGTATTTGCTATGATGTTCATCACAGCGCCAAATACTTCAATATTTAGACTTAATAGGCTATTTATTTTCAAACTTTTTTT
>NW_015557063.1:407853-431666 GCF_001515605.1 Sinocyclocheilus anshuiensis | reverse complement strand
AGTGATACCTATTGGTCTTTATAGTTCTTTTGCACTTTAATCTGTGTAAAACTTATACATTTATATATTATACATTAACTTCATAAATTTTTCTGTATTGCTTTATTGCATTTAATAATTGCATGTTATAAGAAAAAAAGTTATTAAACCGGTTATACTGTATTATGACAACACTTTTTTTTAAAACTAAATTTCAATATCGTGATAATACCGTATACCGTGATAAAAGCACTAGCAATTAATCGCAACATGAAAATTTGATACCGGCATATCCCTAGTCTGAGTTTGATTCCACCCTGCTCTTCTATCAGTCCTATCTACTTAAGAAACCTGGTATCTGATCACAGAGGGTCAGGGAATCCGCAGACCGATGTTTATCTGTGAGAGCTGACAGTCCTAAACTCTCCAGCTTGTCATCAGTATTCCTGCCCTGGGGGAGGAAGGTTGGAGACTGACACTGAAGTCTTACCTGCAGTAGTGCGATGAACAAGAAAAAGGAATTTGCTGCTCTTCTGAACTGAGAGTACAGGAACCGAGGCAGGAACGTGAGGACATTGTACTTTGCAGTGCTGCAGAGAAAAGAGGAGAGGAAGTCAGAAATGTGGTTACATCCCAAGAATGACCACAATATAAAACCACCTGACATCATCTGCAGACTGGGCTGACAAAGTGTATCATCCATTCATTTCTCAGTTTTCAAATTTTAGTTGGTCACTATTATAAAAAGTGATATTGATAACCAGTAAGCATAACCATGATCACCAGCACGAATCAACATTCCTCCCCCTTGCCACACCCAGTTCAAAGCCCCAGTGTCAGGCTCAGTGCCAGCCTCAGACTCAAGCACAAACACACAGTGAGTGATGGAGAGAAGCAGTTAATGACCATAAAGAACAGCTAAGTTTGAGGAGGAGAGAGACTGGGCTGCAAAGAGCTCTGAATTTGAGTGAACTACGGTAGGAGCTAGCCAGAGCCTTCATCTCTCAAGACTGCCGACTGATTTACGCTCACATTAGGCCCAAGACAGCGAGGCCACTTCAGACTGAGATAAACGTACCACCTGCCTCTTTATCCACCCACTTGCCAAAAGAACAGCCAACCAAAAAAAAACAAAAAACACTAATTTCTATCAGAATATTAGTTTTTTTCACTATTCACTAATGATTCATATAATAAAATATAAAACAATACAATATAATACAATAAAATACAGTATTCTTAATGATAACTCTAATAAAATCGAATACATATGTAAAGTAATATTATATAATACAAACACAACAGAAAATTATGTGAAACAGAAAATACATTACTCCCAGCCCACCAAGAAACATCAGCATTTTTATGAATTAATACTTCTAATATAATATAGCATAATATAATATACAATAAAATATTATATTATATAAAATAAATATACAATACAATATTCACAGCTACCAAAAAAGCATTTCAATCAGAATACATAAAAAAAAAAATGACGCATGTGTTAAAATACAAATAATATAAAATACAATATGTACAATACAATGCACCACGTTGGAGAGACTGAGACAGTCTGTGAACGTTTCTAACATGGAAAGCGATACGAGTCCTCTCACTGTCTCTACGTTTCACTGATGCAGTCTTCACAGAGATCCTTATCAGACCACGGCACACCGTAGCACGGCAATTAGCAGCAGTGTACGAGATGGAAAGTTCTGTCAGGAGCCTGTCGTTCTCGCTTTTCTCCACTTTCTCTTGGCTAGTTTTCAGCTTTTGTTCAGTGTAGTTGCGTCAGGTAGCTAACAGCAGCTAACAGCTAGCTATACTGTTCTTCAGATAAAGAAACACATTTCCATGTTGCTGGGCAACTCAAATTCATGGAGGAGAGCAAGAGTGAAATATGACATCTCCATCTGTCCTCATACTCATCACCTAATTTAGACCTTTTTCAAAAAAATTCAATAAAATGGATTTAAAAAAAAACAACTTTACAAAAAAATGTAATACAATATCTAGGGGACAAATATAATAAAAACAAATAAGAGACAATCACTAGCAGCAATCACAAAGAACATTCTAACTTCATAGTAACATGCAAGCATCCACTCAAAACACCTTAGCAACTGCATAGCAATGGTACCACCTACAAGTTTTGGACCGATAAGCACCATTCAAGTTTTCCAGTTTTTAGAGCAATTGTTACTGTTGTAAAATCAAATGAATCATTGTCAAACAATATATGAAGTTCTTCAGAATAAACATTTTACTGAACGTGGTTGCTAATGTAAAGTTCATTTAACAATAATAACGATCATTTTGATGGATGTTATAAACTCAACGTGATGTGCTTTCTCACGGTGGTGCCGAGAGAGCTGACCTGCGTCTCTCCTTCAATTTCCTCTACACGACCCCAGAAACCAGATCTAGGTCTGCTTCTAGACCTCAGCTGGCTGCTTAACCCACACGCTCAGCTCGTTTAGCACTACTTAGCGTCATCATGCTTTTAAACAAACATGTATCGCACACGAGGGCTTCAGGATGCTGGCTCATCAGGCAGTCACTGGGGTGACTAGTGTAAGCGCTCATCAAAATGAACCTCAGGGTTCAGCCACGTGCTGTTAATCATTTTGATGGAGAGAAGGTTGTGGCATTGTTGGTGGTGGCGTATTTACAAACGCATCCACAGCTGTTTTGTCTTCCTAAGGCACACAGTGTGAGGAGCAAACATGCTTTTTTGGTTTAAAAAAAGGGCTGTGTTAGGAGATATGTTAATAATATTTGTTTGCTTCAGGTGTAAATTGGTGTAATTTAATATAACTTCGCATGCGCACTATTCCCAACTCCAGAATGTTGGGTTTGTTCAGGTAAAGCAAATGTTAGTATTTTGTTCAAGTGATCCCTCTTCCTTGTAGACTGGTTTGCTAGTCCTGATTGTACAGTACAACAGCAATGCTATGGGTAGCAGTTTGGCCGATCAGCTCTGATAGGAAAGGTCTACCAAGGGTAACAACTTGAACTTGACCTACAGTTCATATCAGCCACACAATGGACTATGTATATTAAAGGTGCACTAAGCAATATTTGAAAAACGCTTTTGACCATAGTGTCGGACCGAGTCCCAAAACACACTCGCTGCCAATCAGCAGTAAGGGGTGTGTCTAGTAATGATAGGGAGATGAGAGCGCTCAGTGAGTGCACAGGACGGATATTAGCAGATCGACTATAGATAGCGAGAGATGGCAGATATAAAAAAATAAAATAAAAAAAAAGAGGAATATTTCGGAGGAACAAAACATTATAAAGAAGGTATTCGATCAGGCAAGAGGTAGGACCTGTGTAAATATTGGAGCAGCTTTCCAGCGGTGGAGAGAACTCAAGGAGCAGGAAGGCCTGGAATCGGACGCCGAGGTTGCTTTGTTTTTTCTTGATGGGTGACGATGTCTTCCACATGAAACGGAGCTAAACCATTCAACACACGATACTACCAAACACATTCGACCTGAATTACCATACATCGTTAGACTTAATCTAACACATACAGCTCTCAAAGTAGTCCATGACATATAGTTTTGCAATAAAGAAGTTAAATGTACCATTTAGACATTATTTATCATTCATGACACAAATCCAGGTCAATTATGAAAACTACAGTCAATGTTGTTGACCTGTTTTGGCAGCTTAATGTCACAAGCACATGAACTTACAGTACAACTGATGTTTACATATCATCACCACAACAGTTCTGGAAAAAAAATCCCTTTCAAAATTAAATGTAGAGTTAATAACAGAGGGGACTTTTAAAAGTTTTTTTATTCTCACCCAGGCTGCATTTATTTGACAGAAAACAGTTATTTTTAATTGTAATATTATTTCAGAAAATTACTGCTGTTTTTACTGTATTTTTGATTTTAATACATTTTAAAATGAAATTTAGTCCTGCCAAGGCAAAGCTGAATTTTCACATAATCCATATGTTAATTAGCGTATTCCTGCCATCATTGTCATATTTGCAGTCTGTCTATTGCCAGCTCTTTACATTTGTTGGCTTCATTCCTACTCTCTGTGCTCACATACTTATGTCTTTACAGTCACTTTCAATTTAATGTGCCCTTACTGAATAAAAAAAAAAACATACTGACCCAAAACTTTTGAACAGTAGTGTGTCTTTTTGGATGAGTAAATACTTTATTCCAAAAACAGTTTTTTTTCCCCCCTCAATTTTTAAAAAACTTTTTTTTTAGTTTGAATCAAATGTTGTAATGTAGTGATTCATTTTGAAGCAGTGTGCTTTGGTTCAAGGCTCTTTATTGAACAAGAAAAATGAAATGGAAAAACTTCCAGAAGCAAGGCTACAGAGAAATAGGTGGTCACGGTTGCAGTCGGTATTAAAGGTCCCATATTTTATACCTTTCTGGAGTTTTATTTTAGGTTTTGATGTCCTTAAGAATATATATGTGGACAGAAACGATCGTCAAAAATGCTCGCGTTTGCTATTAAAAATAGTTGCCTGCTGAAATTGAAATGTATATACATCTTCATCATGACTAGATAGACACGGTGAGTTTGTCTTTATACACGTCTGTTTGTCTGAACAAACAGTTTGTCTGAATACACGTTAGATGTGATCCACCTCATAGTAACAATCCTGTCAGATCGTCCATCCTTTGAGTGAAAGTGTAACCTTACAGGTCGGCCGATCTGGTTTCGTGGTTAAAGTTAACCTTTTCGACAAGTTTCTCTGTTGTCGTTGCTCAGCAATAGCATGGACGCGATGTTGTCTTGGAGTTTGGCAATAGGAGAGTGGGACGGTGGGCGGTGCTCGGGGTGGTGACTGAAGGTGGTGACTGTGTAGTTCTGACGTCAACTTTTTACGGAAGTCACAACGGTTCGTGAAAAATCACAGCTACTTTAAGCAGGCTGTGTGAATTTTACTGTGGACTGACTGTTTTGAAACTTATATGGTAGTTACATAGCACCTAGACCTCAGTTATCATGAAAAAAGCCAGGAAATTTCAGTTTTGAAAATATGGGACCTTTAACCATATTGGCCTAACCTGATAAATGACAAATGCCAACTAAGGCAGTATGTGAAGGTTATCCAGTCACAAAGGAGGTCATTTACATACAGATATCTATAGAGCAGCAAAAGGAGTGGGAAATTCTCATGCAAAACTAAATAAATAGATTTTTGATGCAAGAAACTTTAACTTTATAATTGGGATGGAGTTTAATTAAAAAAAAAGCTACAAAAGTACAAACTACAGATTCTTTTAAATTACTGACTTCTTATTTTACTTAAGGAACACAACAAGCATTTTTATGCTATATTAAGTGTTACTGTTTCAAGAACAAATGCACAAGGAAATATCTTGACCCTTGCGTGTGATCTTTCTAAAGGAACACCCATTATGAGCTAAATGTGACTGTAACCCATTAAAACTAAAGCCTGTTTTCTTCTCATGGCAGTTTACATGTAATAAAATACAAACATATAAAAGCAAGCACTCCCCAGCCTCTCAAACTGCAGGAATGCAAACATCTGACAGAGAAGCCAACCGTTTAAAACTACTGATTTATCTGTTGCATGAAAGGCAGCTCTCAATATACTGTAAAGCTAAAAGCACAGTCCAGATATGAGACGGCATGTTGTTCCTCCCTGCATTAATCAGAGGACGGCATTATTAGTGAGTAATTATGCTCTTGTCAGACTGCAGTGGCCGTTATGATCACTAGATGGAACTATCAAATGCTTTTGGGTTTCAGTACTGAAGGTCTGCAGTCTGAGTGACATGACACCTGGATGACTGCTCTCTCACTGCAGGATGAAAGAAAAACCACCAAGCATCTTAGACCAATCACATCGGATTCAATTCACAAACAATACTAAAATATTTGTCAGTTCAAATCAGTTCATTTCCCTGATTTAAGATGATCTTTTGAGGGCGAGTAAATAATTACACAATTGTAATTTTTTAAAACTACTTAAAGGTAATTCAGAGTGTGATTGAGCAGATATCAGATATTAACTGCAGCTGCTCCTACCTCCTCTCTGCCTACCATACATCACTATGAGTCCATTTGTAACTTGGACACTGTGAGCCATTTTGGCAACTGGAACACAGCGACACTTTTTCAAAACCATCTTCATCCATCCATCCCTGCATGGCAGTACAGTCTGTTCAACAGTTTTATAACACTTTTGTTTTTGTTTCTGTGACATTAGATATGAGTTCTGTTCTGAATCCAACTGAATTGCCTTGCTGCCTACGCTACAGTTCAAAAAGTTTGGGGACAGTAAGATTTTTTAAATGTTTTTTTAGAAAGAAGTGTCTTATGCTCACTAAGGCTGCATTTATTTGATAAAAATTTCACAGCAATTCTGTGAAATAATATTACAATTTAAAACAACTGTTTTCTATTTAAATATACTTTAAGATGTAATTTATTCCTGTGAAGGCAAAGCTGAACCAGCAGCCATAACACCAGTGTCAGTGTCTTACAGTCACATGATTCTTCAGAAATCACTCTAATATGTTGATTTGGAGCTCAAGAAACATGTTGAAAATAGTTGTGCTGCTTAATATTTTTGTGAAAACCATGATACATTATTTTTTCAGGATTCTTTGAATAATAATAAAAAAAATCAAAAGAACAGCATTTATTTTAAAGATGTTTTTTGTAATTCTGTAAAGGTCTTTACAGTCCCTTTTCATCAATTTATTGCATTCTTGCTAAATAAAAGTATTAATCATGAGATTAAACTACACAAACAATTATTAGGTCAAATAATACATGTATTTACACTTACAAACTTTTAATCAATAAATCTCAGTTTTAAATAAGTTTTTGTAATCAATATTTCACCTGCTTCATCCACCATCTTGGATTTCATCATCCCTGTGGTCACCATGAAGGCCTGTTCAGCCCTTGTTTGATATTTACTCAATATACAAAGCACAGGACACGTACCTGACACGATTATTGCAGAACTTGGTAAACTGGGGCTGACTGATAAAGATTAGTCTGGAATCTTCTTGGTCTGCTAGAGAAGTCTTTTCTGATGTGTCTTCTGTCTTTTCATAACCTAAGACAAGAGAAAAGGGAGAGACAGGGAGGAATAAAGCCAAATGCAATATAAAGCATGCAAAAATGGAGCATTTAAATATTATGAAATATCAGCCTTTGTTTTATAAAAGCAACAGCTATTTATACCACACAGATCAGATCTCCCAGCCACTGAAAACAAACTGCCTTTAATAAGATTACATTAAAGATCATCTTTAACAAGTGTCAGACCCTGAGGAGCTAAAGACTTGACCTATAACCGCTAGAAGCTTTTCTGCAGCATACAGTAGCTTAGAGCTGCTGACATTAAGAGGATCCTAAATCACTCAAATTAAAGAAAAACTATTAAATACATTTACAAATAAGCAATGTATAACTAACTAAATCAAAAATCAATTTTATATATATATAAAAAAAAAAACCCACATAAATCTTGTAAATCTAAATGTTAATATCTATCCTGTTCCCTAGAGTTCAGATCTCCAGGTAGATTAAGTCATTATTAGGGCTGGTGACAGTCAGTGGAAAAAGAAATGCGAGATATTACAGGCACACTGAGCCCAAGGGAACAGATGAGTGAAAGAAGGGCAGCTCAAACATATTCGCCTGCAGGCATACACACACACACACACACACACACACACACACACACACACACACACACACGCTAAGTCTATTACAGACCACACTTTAACTGGCTTAAGATAATACAGTTTGCAACTAATTTAGAGCATGGAAGAAAAAAGAAAACTTTTGTGGTATCCACACAACTTACAAACCTTATGAACTTTCACCAAATTCTTATTCACATCAAAGTGAAAAATCGTGCTAAAATCGTGCAGTGTGAACTCGGCATTAGTCAAAAGTTATTAACCTATTAACAGTTATTACGACTGTCCAACAATTTGGAAAATTCTAATAAAAATTGTGGTCAAAATCACAATCCATAAGTTCCATATAAATAAACAGCAGTCAATCAAAACCAAAAGTGAAATTTCAAATGAAAAAGACTGCATTGTCATTTATGGGTGAACTATTCCTAAAAAAAAACAAAAAACAAACACCCTTATACCTGCTTGTTTTATCAGAACAATCTGGGCAAGGTGAGAGTACATTGTGTAAAATCATCATCAGTGAAGGGTGTGTAAGTCGAAACATATCTTGACAACAGAAATGTTTCACCTAAACAGACTAATTGTTTAAGAAGATTAACATACTCCCTTTAAAGGAGTTTCCCTTTACAGAGCTGGTTTACCTGTTCCCCGTATTTGACATTAGCACTAACACAACACGGCTAAAGCCGAGACTGAATGCTTCACCTACTGAACATTTCTGTGGCATACTAAACAAAGAGGTCAAGGCTAAAAGCTTGAACATATTTTTAAAGGTTTGTGTGTGTGAGAGAGCAAAAAAAAAAAGTGAAAAAGGAAGATATAGACATTAGAGAGGTTAAACATAAAATGTCTATGCTGAAAGTGATGAAGACACATTGAGGAAGCGAGACCTGCAAGTGTTAGCTGTATGTGTGATAGAGGGTGGGTTTTATTATATTATGTATTATATTATATAAACTATTATAAATATATAAACATACACAGAGTCACATATATAAAAAAGTAAACTAAGCATTGTCCCTTGTGCATGCAAGCTTAAGAATAAGATCCAGCTTGACTGCATCTAGAACCACACAATGCCCTTCTCAGTGAAATGACTCCCCATGTGTAAACACAACAGCCCCATTCATGACAGTGCTCAATAAATAATTAATAGTTGCGCTGATAAATAATGCAGATGGCACATGGTGAAGTGGCTACACTCATCTGAGGATCACTGTTATTAAAACAACAGCGGGAAGCAATATGAGAATGAGAGCAGCAAAAGATTAAACACATTCAAACTGGTGCACCTAACAGAAAATGATGTGCTGTCAGTACCACCCTTTACTTTTGACCTCTTGACCTCAATTAAAATCAAATACGACCATAAAACTCTGTTGTTAGACCTAAATCCAATTTACAAGCCTGTGGATGCAGAACCCAAAACCATGAATGCACTGTTTGTTTTTAACAGCCGGAGGTGTGACATGAGCACATGTTCATCATCAGTGAGCAATTCAATGAATTTGGGGAGTTAACCGCCGCTCCTTTATAGGCAAAATATTGCTCCATTTGTTTGAGCATCCTGGCTCAATCAATGGTGTGAGTCTGGGTGGGAGTCACAGGACTCTGTTTGACCAACCCATGGAATACAAGGGGAGTGTTCGAAGAACAATTTTTGCAATTTCATGTTGCTGATGCTAGTGGTGCAGAAAATACTTTACCTTTATCTTTAAGAAACTGCCAGAGTCTGAGCCGCTATCTTCTGATAATTTAAAGATTTTCTGAGATGTCATCTTTGCAAACACAAGTGTGTTGTTGTGGGCAACCATCTGCAGTGATGCAGTGCAGCCGATGACACGTTACAGGAAGTAAGCATACACAAAAAGACACCTGACAGAACAAAACAAACAAGCTTTTCAGGAACAAATGTACCCACTCCACTAGATAACATCAATTCTGCTTTATAATGGAATTTTTTTTTCTTTTTTTTTCTTTTCATAACCGGATCTTAAAAAAAAATAAAAAATAAAATAAAAATTATATATATTATATATATATAATAGTGGCTTGTTTTACTGTCAGGGAGTACACAAGACTACATAAAAAAGTAAAAAAAAAAAACAATGTCATACACAAATGTATTACCAAAAAAGATGGTAAATCAAATCAATTTATAAAACTTTATTTATTTATTTATTAATAAAACAATTTAATGTCAGCAGCTATCTTTATGGTGAAAACAGAATAATTAACAAAATTCATACAATTAACAAAAAGCTATAAAAGACATTTAAGGTTAATACTGGACAAAAATAATCTAAAATACAATCAGGTGATACTTTTTCAAATAAATCAATCAGTTAAATATCTCTGAATAAAATCGTTGTCTGTTTTTGTTTAAAAAAAAAATGTACAGTCCAACAAAAAATGTTTAACAGTCATTGTAGTTTGACAAGGAAGGCATAATGGTGGTGGTTCACCTTTTAATAAATAACTATGTATGATGCGTCCTAAGCGACACCTAGTATAGGGCTGGGTAAAAAATATCGATATCTCGATATTAATCGATTCTCTTTTTTACAGAACGATATAGATTCTTAAATCCCAAGAATAGATTAGTCTAGTCTGTTTTCAGTTAATGGACGGAGCATTGAAGGACACTTCCCATCCAAAAAACTCACAATAAGCATTGGGCTTTGGTGCTTTTAATATGAAACAAAGTCCCAGGTTTCAATTCATGTCCATTGTATTGCAGTATTTAAACAATAAATGCCGTTTTGGCGCTGTTTAATGTGGAGTGACAGATCGCTGTAGCACCTCAGTTCAACAGACGCAGCAGCGCGTGGCGCACGTGAACTAGTCATCTCCTCCACATTAATACCAGCTTCAGCACAAAATAAACATGACTAAACGTCCAAAGGTAAGTTAAAAGAAAGAGTACAACTTTACAATCTGTATCCTGTCTCATGTAATCGCTCAATTAGTGTTTCAGCCGCGCAAAGACGTCAATATAAACAACGTCTTGCAAACAATGTCACGTTACGTCACATTTACCTCAGAAACAAACATATTCGGTGACCATAAACCGAGCATTACATAAAAATGTCATTTTAACATTAGTGTAATCATTTTAACATGAGTTTAGGAACTGAATAATAAAAAGGAAAAATAAAACCCCGCTTAGTATTTACTCTTTGAATTCAATATGCACTGATTCTTATTTAAGCTACAAAAGTTATTTAGGTAAGAGCAGTGAGTGATTTTCTCTTTGTCTTTTGTTCATGGCCCCAAATATTGCAAGCTGTAGCGATATGCATATTGCGATATGTACATTTGCGATATTTCGATAATTTCGATATATTGCACAGCCCTAGTACTAGTGGTCGACCGATATGTGTTTTTTGACAGCCAATGCCGATGCCGATATCGTGGAAAGCAGGGTGGCCGATATAAAGCAGATATAATTTAATTTGAATTAATATTCAAGAAATTTAAAATCATTTGAAAGTGGATTAAAAAATAAATGTGTAAAATAAACATACTTATACTTTAGATGACAAAGTATTTTTCACAAATAAATATTTAATAAAAATATAATTAAAAAGTAAGTAAACACTGTAACCAACAGGGCACTCAGTATTCTGGCAAGTTTGTGTGCATTGGGAATCATATTTTTTCAAATAAAGCCAAGGTAACACTCATTTTACATACAGCACACAGTGAAAATTACATGAATATGACAGTGGACAAATGCATAAAACGCAGCATAATTTGAAATCACGAGTTTACGATTGCGCGTCTTCAGTGAAGCTGAACTCTCCTCCTGACAGCATTCAATTCACATGGACCGACTGTCACGCAGAGAACAGGCGATCATGCAGGATACAAATGCATACTTCACGATCTCACAGCTGGATTCGACTAAGTTTGCAAGGTTTGTGAAATTAAATGTTCATTATTCATTCAAAGATTTGTTTAAATGATATAAATGCATATTTGCTGAAAGCTGACGGCAAACGAGACAGTATTATAATGTTTGCCTTTCTATTACTAATAACATAACACTTTGTATACATTTTAATTCCTTTGTTTAACCCTTCTATCTGATTATTAGACAGACTTCTATCCGTATTAGACAAAACTGTTAACGACGACGGCGAACAAGCGGGAGAATGTGAGTACTGTATGCCAAAATGCCAAATATCGGCCGATATATCGGCCTTGGCGATATATTGGTCGACCCCTACTGAGTACCGATTTCTTGTCATGTTGATCGGCCGATACCGATGCCGATTCTGATGCTTCAAGCTTTATATAGACCATTTCATCGGGCGCACGCGCCTGGCCCGAAGTTAACTTCCGGTCTGTGTTTGTTTATCAGTCTGGCTATGGCGCCGGCTACAAACGCAGTTAAAGTTAAGGTGATGGGTAGACTGAAGTTGGGCTCAGGTGGTTGTGCTGTGGGATGTGTTTCCCATACATTTATTTATTTGTGACGCTGGCCACAATATCAAAACTGACGGATTTTCCAAAAGGCTTCATTGAATAAACATGAGCACGTACTGCACGTTTAAAAATCAAAACTCAAAAAAATAAAAAAAATGTGTGTGTGGGTGTGTGTTTTTCGTTCACCTGATTCGGAAGTTGCAGTGACAGAAACGGTGACATTCCAGATCAAGTTTGAAAGGAGTAAAGCCTGTGTTAATGCTATTGAGTAGGCCTAGGCTAATATGGCCAAAGATGATATTTTGTTTTATAAATGTTCATTTAAAAGCAGCCCACGATCAGCGTATTATGTTACCGTTATCCCTTACGTCTCCGATGAGGTTTTGTTCCATCCTCCACGCTGTGACAACTCACTAAAGACTATTTTTAGCCAAGCAGCGCGGAGAGCCGCTTCAGAAACATGCCGCAGCTGGCTGGTATTAAACACAAGCACTGACTAGAGCGTCGGCGATCAGCTCCGGTGCCCGTGGAACTGTAACGCGCCGCAGACATGTGCAGTGAGGTGCAGATCAGCTCTAACGTCACTGAATCTGCTGTTAAAAATGAACCATCTATTCATCATATCATCATGCAAAACATACACGACAAATAGCAAATTTTGAATTGTTTCTCGAAACGTCACAGCATTTCCACACCGGCGATGACATGACTGTGGCGCCAAATCATTTATGTCCCCACGCATCATGTACATCGTCACACGTTGACGTCATCAAATTGCGATCGGTTCGTGAGATCAGCCAAGTTAGTGAGTACCGATCGAGTCATAAAATGTGATTATCGGCCGATACCGATCTCCGGCCGATCGATCGGAGCATCCCTATTATTATGTAATTGTAACTTTATTATTTAAAAAACGTATCTGTGTAATTTTAACAGTTGTATGCTATAGCTTACAAATCAGTCAATTTTAACCTTCAATATTATAGTAATGCAGTACCAAATGACTCATGTATATTTTACAGCATTAGTTGAGAGATTTTTTTTCCTTAAGAAAATTTGGCAAGTACTGTACCTGATATATATCCAAAATAATCGATATTGAATCGAATCGAAAGCTTGTGAATGAGAATCGAATTGAATCGAATCGTGAAATTTGTGTCAAAACCCAGCCCTAACCTAGTATAAACAATTTAATCATACCTAGATTTTAAATTAATAAAAAACCTTCTTATACTAAGATTTATTTCATTTATCTTATTTCAGTGGCATTCATCCCATTCCATCTGCCACGTTATTAATATAAGATTTTATAAATAGTCTAATATCAGAGGGTAGAATTTGACACGCTGAAATATTTAAGTTGAGAGCCTCCTTTGCAGTGATGTCTGCCTTCTTGTTACCAGATAAGCTAATATGACATGAAACCCAGCAGAAAAGATATTGAAGTTTTTCTTGCATAAAATATCTACTTTAGCTAAGATACTTATAATTATGGGATGGTCAGTCTTTATAGATTCAAGTACCTGAAGGCAGGATTTTGAATTTACAATTTAATAAATTACAATTTAATAACTTATTTTATTTTTTGGCAATGTGCTGCCAAAACATGGATGAAAAAATGTATATGTGATAGTTGTTCAAATGTAATGGTGAAATGCTCTTTAAGTGAACTCTCATAGCAGCTCTGAGGATGAAGTTCATGTGTTCACATCATCAGTGAGAAAACACCATGAGCTTCATTCTTTCTGAAATATGTGTAGCAGATGAAACGGCGAAGTTCATTCACAAAGAGACTTCATATTTAAATTCAAATTTTAAATGAACCTTTTTACGGTTAAAAAAAACTTTACGGTTTCATATTTACAGACACTAGTGCATATCACAATCGGACTCATTGTACAGTCCAACATTTTACTTATTCATCCAAAATTTGCCAAATTCTGTGACATTCTCACTTTATTTTTTTTAACACTTTTGGAAAGCCACAGCTGCCCCAGCACAAACAGCACATCATCATCGAGCCGTAAACTTGGGTCACTTTGGCCGAGCTCTAAACTGAAATCGGCAGTGATTGATCGGCTCAACGGCGCCGCCCTCATGGCTGCACAGACAACAGGTGAAGCAGGCACCACAGAAATAAATAAACAGTCATGCAGACTCCATGCTTTTGGGGGTTACTACACACGTTTACCCTGCTTATTAGAGACATGCACGACTCAAATGATACGAAAACATTCATCCTCATGCTTTTGTGCATCCCTTGTTGTTCTGCGATGTGAGTCAACAGGTATGTTCTTGATCACATTCACTCTGTTCTGTCATCTATCCAACCATGACGATGAATGAAAATAACACAGATAGGAAGAGAACGAGAGAAAAATCACAGACATAAATCATTAATCTAAGAGCCATGATTCACAATATGCGTAATGACGTGCTGAGGGCAGCAGCTGAGGGGGGAGTGATCAAGGCCAAGGGTTTTCAATTAAGCAAGAGTACTTAAGGGATTATAAACACGAGTTTAAAAAAAAAACTGTTTGCTCTTTAGGGCTGAAAGAGTCTGGTTCAAACAGGAGGGATTTCCCTGCTGAGACGGAGGGTGCTCTCTGTAGGCGTAGTACAGTGGGCAGTGGGGCGGAAAGGATGGAGAGCTGAGGAGATACATGACATACAGCGGCAGAGAGGAAAACGTGAAAAGAGGAATTCCGAATGGCACGGATACACGTGGGCTGTGAGTCAGGAGGCTAACGGGTGACCAGAGGCTCTGATCTCAATGCTCTCTCACATTTGGAGGTTGATGTTACAGAGTTAAGTGAGGAGGGAGGCCCAAGTCTAAGAGAATGTGAGAAGATGCACATTTTGGTCAAATTGAAAATTAGAGGACTAGGGCAAGAATTCACACTATTACGTCTGGGTTTTTTTTTTGTTTTGGATGGAAATCATTGTGAAGGAGTAAAAAATAATAATAATAATAATAATAAAATACTGGATGCACTAAAGAATCTGTAAATCAGCACTGCAAAACATTGGCAAGAAAACTTCTATGTACTTCTATGAAGCCATCCTTGCATGTCACTCTTAAAAACAGTGCAACTAGTTCACAACAAATGTCCAAATCACTTTTAAGGTGCTTTAACTGATTTTTAGTCAAAATTTCCGACAAAAAAAAAGGTCCATTGACACTACTGTAGCCAATGTATGAAGCATTTATTACTGACATATTGCTACCAGAGGACTCTGGCACTTGTACCCTAGTGGAAACTTTAATTCTCATATTACACAAACACAACTTCCAGATATTGCAGTGGTACAGTTTAGTTAGGAAACGACTGTCCTGCATCTTGATTGCCGAATCTGAAGACGGAAATTTGATAAGAAGCTTTCAAAGGCTTTTTGCCAGTAAGTTTGTGCGCTCCAAGAATTGAGTGACAACACACTGGAAATTAGATTAAACGGAAACACATCTGCTTACATCGATATCCACAAGTTCCAGCACAACTCCCGTCAATCTTTGGCTCTGAAGAACCTTTGACACACGGAGCATTTAAATCCCAGTGCAGTGCTAGGACTTGGCTGCATAACCCGTGTTATTTTAAGTAATACTAAAGCTACAACTAAAACTATTAAAAATCTATTTTTCCCCCAAATTAAAATAAAGCTGAAATAAAATCTAAATATTAGATAAAAACTTTTAGATATATTTAGAAATACCTTTGCAATTAACATAAATAAAATAAGTTGAAGTATTAAAATTACTAAAACTGAAACAAAAATAAAGCTAAATAGAAAATAGAAAGATTAAAAAAGCACAAAAACCAAATAACGAAATTAAAACAAATTAAAATTAAAATGAAAACTGAAAATATAAAAAAGCCAATTCAAAATTAATAAAATACAATAATAGTATATAAATATTACTAAAATAACAATTGCGCTAACAAACATAATCCCCAGTGGGACTAAACATTACCAAAAGCAAGCTCCATGCTAAAACAGGAAAGCAGTGGTACGAGAAGTGTCACGAGAAGCTTTAAGAGGAACCCTGTATGAAAACAGCCCACTTGTTATGTTTCAGGACCCCTTCGTCCACCCCCTCGCCGACTTTCCTGGAATAGCTTTTCTATCATTTCTCAAGCTAAAAATAGTTCCCTTAACCTCCCCCTCAATGTTTTGATCAACAAGCCACCACACATCACATGTCCGGCCATCCTAGGCAAGTTACGCAATGGGCCACCCAAATGACGGCGCAAGATGAGAGGCTTATTGGATTCCCTGGGGCTCAGGAGGAACTTTCCAATAGCACAGGCTTATATAGGTAACCCAGCTGGAGCCTGAACTTCATCTGGCGTGATACTGGTGCTAATCCTGCTAGTGCTCTAGAGGTGCTGGTTATATGAGTCATGACTGGCCACTAAACAGCAGCAGATGCTAGCTCCAACAGTGCTAATGTAAGCCAACTGTGGGAATGAAACGGGACCAAATTATACACACTGTTGCTATTTAGGATATGGCTAATGGACACCATGACAACAATAGCATCAACATTAAAACGGCTCATATAAATTTCACCGGCATCTTCAACAGGTGTCCTCTGAATCTGTATGCAAGTCTTAAGGGCTTCCCCGTTTTACAGTCTAATCTTGGTGAGACGATTTGTAAATAAGCCATGAGGTGCTGCAGGGGCATAAATTAGGTCCAATCATTAAAGTAAAACCTTCAATCACCATCCTTGTTTGCGTAGGCAGAAAACTGAAAGCTAATGCAGTGCAGAGGAAATGTATAAGCCGGAAATGTTTCGCATTTCTTGGCAGGAGCAGAGCGGCTGGGGTCAAGACCCAGCCTGAACCAGAGCAGAGACAGCTGGCCCGGCAAATATGACAGCAGGAACTGGAGGTGAGACAAAGGGCATGACAATGGCATGCTGGGGGCAATCATCACATCATGGGACATAATTGAAAAAAAAAAGAAAAAAATATATATATTTTGTACATATAGTTTCTACAGTACTAATAAGAAAACGTAGCTAAAGTACTTTACATTTTTTACAAAAATGAACAGGAAACATGGCAGACACCTTTGTCAACAACAGTTTTTTTTTTTTAACCACTTACAGTACCACTCAGCAAATTTTTGGTGTCGGCAAATTTATTTATTTATTTTTTTAGAAATTATGTTTATTTAGCAAAAATGCATCAAATACAGTAAAGATATTTACATTCTTACAAAAGATTTTTATTTCAAATAAATACATTAAATTAATCACAAATACAGAAAAAAATGTTTCATGGTTTAACCAACATTTTTATTATTATTATTATTATTATTATTATTAATTTATATCATGTGACAATGTAGCTCAAATTCTGCTTTCCCATCACAGGAATGAATTACAAATATCTTTGTACAAATATCTTTTGGCAACACCAAATCAAATAATTAAAAAAAATGCAAGTTGGCAAAAATGGAGAAACCTGACTATAATTATGCGCCAGTTCAGACAACACACTGGAACTGGAAGGTCATGTCAACCATATTGCATTGTGGGTTCCAGGGTGCCATCTGGCTATTCCATGCAAACAGAAAATGTGCATATTGTGACCAGCATACTATTTCCTGCAGGAATTCTAAGAATGTTAGCATGCTATGCTATTCAAGGTTCATTGTACTAACTTTAACTTGACTGACAACAAGGTTTCTCGTCAAAGAAAATTATGAACATGATTTTTTTAAATAGAGGATCAGGGCAAATTTACAGAGGATTTTTCAACTTTGCCTGGAAAACCAACAACAAAGTAAGTCTGTAGATTAAGAGGGATTAGCGTTTATAATTAATGACTGCAGAAGGAGCTGAGAGAAAGGAGTAGGGCTGAACGATTAATTGCATTTGCGATAATATCGCGATATGAGAAAACACGATTTTTCAATCGCAGAGGCTGCGATTACACTCGGTCACGTGACACGCGAGAGTAAAGCGGTGTGTTCGACTTGAAGATCGATCGGTGTATGACATCAAAGTACGGTGAGAAAAAGCATAAGGAGACGTCCACGCTCTCTTGTAGCTTTCGCAGTACTTTGATGACACACCCATCGGTCTAAGCAGCGCTGCTTCAAGTCGAGCACGGGCCATCAGCAGAAAAAGAAAAGAAATAAAACAGTAAACAGCCAAAGGACGTAACTTAGAATGAGAGATGGATCGGATTGTGAAAGCGAAGCGAAAAGCCATAGATGAAGTCGAACAGACCCAGGCAGGTGCTGGTCATTCAAAAGCTAAATGCAGAAAATATGACGAGGCATATCTTGCTCTCGGCTTCATTCACCGTGTCTATACCGGACGCTACACATGTCGCGTCACGCCACAACAGCTCTACACTGGACGCGACAAAGCAACCGTTGCAAATCATTTTAACTTTGTGTCAGTATGTCATAAATAGAACAAGGCAGCAGTTTAATGTCGGGTTTTGTCGTGTCGCGTGTAGACAGCGTCACTGATTATAATGGTTCTACTGTATTTTGCAGCTCGTGTCCGGTGTAGACACGGTGTTTAAAGTCGTTGGTGAGGAGGAAAGCCTGTGTGTGTCCTATG
Source organism: Sinocyclocheilus anshuiensis (assembly GCF_001515605.1). NCBI lineage: Eukaryota > Metazoa > Chordata > Actinopteri > Cypriniformes > Cyprinidae > Sinocyclocheilus > Sinocyclocheilus anshuiensis. Next base: position 412,988 of record NW_015557063.1, on the reverse strand, counting down.
CTTTAGCAGACAGCATGAAACCCACAAAAAATAAATAAACAGAGAGAATAATAATAATAACAACAACAACAGTTATTCTCTCCATGCTATTTTTCAATGTTTCAAGTGATCATAATGTTTAGTGAAATGATTTGGTAGTCTGAGGTGGGATGGGGATTCGGGAATGGGGGAGGGCAGATATTTTTATAGGTTTAAAGGGAGGTGCGACCAAAAAAGTTTGAGAACCACTACATGGTCTAAAGTTAACAGACAGTGTTTAGTGCAGTCCACATGTTTACATATGGTTTATTACAGTGACTTTGAATTACCTAAAGTAGTGTGGTAAAAGCAACAGATGTTTTTATATTTCTGCAATCTACATTAGTTTGTGTGATTTGTTACTGACTTTCATATTAATGTTTACACCAGGCTTATTTGTCAGTGCTTTATGTTGTCATAATTATTACATGCTTACAAGGTTGGAAGTTCAACAAATCAGTCAATATACTGTGATTGTAGTTGTTAAATAAAAATTCACATCAATTCATGCATCACTTAATTTCATCGTAACATATAGGCCTGGCCTGCAGAAAAGAACATTTATGTTTAATCTATCTAATAGTGTGTTGGTCATACTATACAATGATTTATAGCTCGTCTTTGTTGAATAATACAGAACATAAAGAGCTTTAAAAAATAATTGCATATTAAATCGCAATATTGGTAAACAAAAAAATTCGCAATTCGATTATTTTCCAAAATTGTTCAGCCCTAGAAAGGAGGGTCACAGGCTCAGAGTGAGGAGACAGCGGATGATGCAGTTACTCTGTTTTTCACACCCCTACGGAGATACAAACCGGAGAATAGGGGTGCTCCGATCAGGGTTTTTGAGGCTGATCACCGATCACAGAAAGCAGTGTCTGCCGATACCGATCTTTTTAAAGTCTTTTATCATTTATAACTATTTAGTGTGATACTCCAATCAGGATTTTTAGACATTTATTCAGGGCCTGAATTTCATTTTTGAAAATGGGGGGAATTCCCCTCTAGGTAACTTGTGAGAGGGGAAGCAACTTTCACACAGGAGTCCACTACTGATCCGTGGCTGTTTAACACAAACACAACATTTATCCATTATTTTGATTTCAAATTTAAACATTGTCTCTGAAAATGCTTTTTCAGCATTGCAATTCTTTTTTTTTTTACACAGTACAGTAATACACAGACATGTTTAAACACAATAAATATAAACAACACATTATTCAATGCTTTTTACTTTTGCATTTACTTCTAGATTTATATATTAAGTTGCTCAAGCAAGTGTCAAAACATTTACCATTGACAGAAATAGTCAGCTCTACTGCCTTTCCTTTTGCATTGAAATCTTTATTACAAGCAATCCTGCGGTTCATAAAGAACTTTCCTACCTCCACGAGTGCCATCTATTATTGCATTGTTGATCTAAAAGTGTTCTTTTCCTTTAAACCTAGCCAAAAAGCCATGCACATTACTCCACTCGAGCTCTTCTACATACAATAGTCTCTGTAAAGCTTGTAGTCGAAAAGTATTGATCCGATTTCTGATGTCTACAAGGCCTTGTCCTCCTTCTTGGGTTGACAAATACAAAGCAGGCCCAGGAATCCAGTGCTGGCCTGACCAAAAGAAGTCCACCAACTTTCTCTGTATATCCTTGATCAATTTATCAGGCGGCTCTAGCACATTCAGCTTGTGCCATAGCATAGAGGCAGCCAAATTGTTTATGACCAGGACTCTACCCCTATAGGATAGTTCAGGTAATAGCCAATTCCATTTAGACAACTTGGCTAACACCTTATCCAACATCCCTTCCCAATTCTTTTCCCTATAATTCTCTAAACCCAAAAAGACTCCTAAGATTTTAATACCTTCTGTTCCCCACTTCAATCCTCCTGGAATGTGAGGTATCCCACCATTCCTCCATTCACCCATTATAAACCCCTCACTTTTTCCCCAGTTTACCTTTGCAGAAGAAGCCTTTTCAAATAGAGTTAGGCTCTTACAAAGTGCTTGAATATCTTCTTGACCAGTTACAAAAACAGTTATGTCATCTGCATATGCAGACACAAAACATTTGACGTTTTCTGAAACATAAAAACCTCTCAAATTATTTCTCAAATTACATAACAGAGGTTCAATTACTAAACTATATAGCTGCCCTGAAAGAGGACACCCCTGCCTAATGCGTCTTTTAACAACTACTGGGCTACTCAACCCCCCTCCTCCTATCTTGATCAAAACAAATGCATTATTATACAACAACTTTATCCAAGCAATAATATTTTTCCCAAACCCAAAAGCTTCTAAAACCTCAAAAAGATATGCATGTCCAACACGATCAAAGGCTTTTTCTTGATCAATAGATAAAAACCCGACATCACAATTATTATTAATCGAAAATCAACAGGTTTTCCAAACGTCTCATCCATAAAATCATTTAACTCTTCCAACGAATATACTTGCTCACAGGTGATTTGTGAGAAATCAGATACATCCGAATAATCAGACTGAACACTTTCATCATCGTCATCATCCTCATTACCCACTTCCTTATCAGACCCCAACACTGTCTTTGGTAAAGGAAAATCACCACCACTTACAGCCTTCGATTCTACTACTTTTTTACTTTCAATTTCCATCTGGCCTACTACTGTTATCTCATCCACTGCTTCAATTTGCTGTAGAACCTGATTACTAAGAACTCCTCCATCAGTTACAACAGACTTACCAATTACATTCTCAACATTTTCCTGACATTGAACATTGCCAGAACTATTTCCATTCTGATTTTCACTATTGGACATTTTCCCATCAGTAAACTGTCCTTCTTGTTGGGAATTCCCTCCAATCTCAACTCCATTCTCAATATTTAGCGACTTAGCTTCCCTACTAATAGTTCCTTCCAACACTGTATTATTTGTTCTCTCAACCGAAACACTACTCGGGCCAGCCTCACTGTCTACTTCGCTTCTAAAAGGGCACGACAATTTTACCTGCCCAATTGAGCCGCATTCAAAACATCTAATTTCTCCAGCGCTAGCATATACCATATACGACTTACCATCAAAAACGCATCTAAATGAAACATTTAAATTCGGTGAATTCAGAAACATATACACCTGTCGTCTAAACGACAACACATGTTTCAAAGCCACATTCTTGCATCCAAGCGGGACCATTTTAATTCCACTTGCAAACTTCCCAAAACGTGAAAGTTCCCTTTCTATATCCGCATCGGGAATGAACGGCGGAACATTAGAAATCGTTACCCTTGTTGTTGGAGAAGCCAAGGGTTGTACTGGAATAAAATTCCCACTTACCGTAATTCCGCTTTCAACCAAACGATTAATAAGTAGTTCGTCTTTCAGGAAAACCACAACGGCCTTATTCATCCGAGACGCCGACACAATATTTCCATGTCCCACTCGTTCTCCTACATCCACTAGTACATCCTCAACCGCAACTCCTGCATTAGTAACACATCTAACCCCATGTCTGAGTGATAGGGATGACGCCTCCACTCTCAGGTGAGACGCCATCCCTCCCAAGCACGAGGCCGCCAGGCACCAAACTTACAACGAGCTGAGAGTTAGTTACAAACTAATTACAAAGTATGTTTTAGGTGCAATTTAAAGAAAAATGAATTAAAGATACCAAGAAAAGAAAACAATTTTTAAATTCTCACCACCACCTGACTCACCCTCCCCTACACTAACTCCCCACTTCCCAGCATGCACTGAGAGAGAGAGAGAGAGAGAGAGAGAGAGAGAGAGAGAGTTGATTCACTCACGCGGTTTGTGAAATTACGTCTCACACAAGGTTAAGTTATTTAATGAAGAAATATGAAGGCGAGTACCTCCACCTTAAGCATTATAATTATTTTACCCACGCCGGACAGAGACGGTGCCGCTGCATGTCGTGCTAAACCTCTCACGGCAGCGTCATCAGCTTGAGATCGTTTTTTTTAGATCGGCCTTTTTAGAGACCGCCAATCAATCATCCCAACATGATTATCGGCCGATAGTGATCGGTAGCCGATCAATCGGAGCACCCCTACCGGAGAATTAAGTAAAGGACAATGATGTCATGGATACGCCACTAAAATCAACCTAAATGAGCCCAAGCACCTTAATGCAGCAGTTATTTTCTCATAAACCACAAATCCTTCCTGTTGATCAAAAATGGAAAAAAAGAGGATATTGTGAATTCAATGGTGTAAGAAGTCAACGCAAACATTTCCACACATTTAATCAGTGTTAAGAAAGCTAGATTGGTAAACAACATTTACTACTCTGTAATTATCTGTAAAATTACAGTAGCTATGAAAAAGTATATCTTGCACTGATCTTGTTGATCAAACACAATTAAGCAACATTGTGAACAAGGATTGTAATGCACTTTTTATTTGGCCATTGCATTTTCAAAAAAGTGTCAAATTTGAAAGCATTAAAACAGAGGTTTTTATTGTTTTTTAATAGCATTTAAAGGGGTCATATGACGTTGCTAAAAAGAACATTAATTATTTTGTGTATTTGGTGTAATGAAATGTGTTTATGCGGTTTAAGGTTAAAAAAAAACATTATTTTCCACATACTGTATTGTTTCTCCTCTATGCCCCGCCTTTCTGAAACGTGTCGATTTTTACAAAGCTCATCGGTCTGAAAAGCAAGGTGCTCTGATTGGCCAGCTATCCAGTGCATTGTGATTGGCCGAATACCTCAAGCGTGTGACGGAAATGTTACGCCCCTTACCATATTGTGATGCCCTGTCCCGGCCGGAGCGACGAGACAAAAACATTAAAACCCATTATAAACGAGGCATTTGTTGCATCCAGTGGGGACGTAATTACGGATTATAATGACTTATACTGTCTTTTTACACATTGCATTGCATCGCGCCGCGTAAACATAAAACCATGTCTGCATTTGTGATCGGAGAAATGACAAACTACAAACGCTACTCTACATTGCTCTACTGTAGAGTAGAACGATATGAAAAATTATATCGTTGATAAATTATTTAGCTATATCGCCCAGCCCTAGTCTTTTTACGCGTTGCGTTGCATCGCGCTGCGTAAACATAAAACTATTTCTGCATTTGTGATCGGAGAAATGACAAAC
>NW_015557063.1:406551-407323 GCF_001515605.1 Sinocyclocheilus anshuiensis | reverse complement strand
CCAAAACTCGCGTTTGAATCATCAGTGGCAAATCCTTTAAATGAAAACGTACTTACAGTCTGTGAGTCAGAGCAGCCGTCATTGTAGTCTACTCTTCCAGGATCAGGAAACAGTCCTCCATAAAATGCGCTGGACACATCAGAACATTCCAGAACTGTTCTGGAACGGTGTTGTAAATACAACTTAGATTTGAGACTTTAGTCTTTGCAACTTTACAGATCTTCTTTATGCACCAAGAGCTTGTAACACTCCAAAGAGAAAGGAAAAATTGAAATCGCATCATATGACCCCTTTAAATTTTAGCAACAAATCCAATGAAGTTCTATTGCTTTCCATGGATTACTTCAAAATGTCTAATGCAATCGATTCAAAACTCACATTCAACAATTTGTCATCACTCAAAAATGTTGACTAAAGTCTGGCGTGCAATTCAATTTAACATGTTTTAGTAGAAAACAAACCTTGCTATTTCTTACAGTGTATTGTTGTATTGCATAAATTAAAATGATTAAATATTCATTCACACATATTCATTAAGTCTAGAACAAAGTGGAAAACCATGATAATTTTAAAATAGATTTTACATTACTTAAATTGCTTTTGGCTCTTTGGTCCAAATAACTGGTACCTCTGAACCCTTTTAAAGGGGTCATATGATGCGATTTCAAGTTTTCCTTTCTCTTTGGAGGGTTACAAGCTGTTCGTGAATAGATAAGATCCCTAAAGTTGCAAAGGCTAAAGTCTCAAACCCAAAGAGATATACTTTATAAAA
>NW_015557063.1:394028-406390 GCF_001515605.1 Sinocyclocheilus anshuiensis | reverse complement strand
TGTTAAAATTTCCAAAGGGTGCCGCGACTAAAAAAAGGTTGGGAAACACTGGTCTATATCGTGCGCTATATCGAACATTTTTTTATATTGTTATCGAAGGTGTACCATTGATAAATATCGATACTGTTTTATCGCCCAGGCCTAAAAAAAGACCATATAAGTCATTATAATCCGTAATTATGTCCCCACTGGATGCAACAAATGCCTCGTTTATAATGGGTTTTAATGTAGTATGTGAAAAATAATGTGTTTTTTGAACCTTAAACCGCATAAACGCATTTCATTACACCAAATACACAAAATAACGTTCTTTTTAGCAAACATCATATGACCCCTTTAAGCCATTTCTGAGCAAATACAGAGGTCTAGGCTATATCTAAATATAAGAGGACATTATAGGAAAGCTGTTTTTGGCATCAGCTCACTTGGCTGTAAAGCTGCTTGTGTAATACAAAACAAAACAACAAAACTGGCATGTTGGGGGAAAAAATGGGCAATTTTCTGTATCTGTGTATTATTAATAGTGCACAGTAATGTAGCGAATCAGCTCATAAGGGAAATATGAATAATTTAATGAATAATTGATTTGTTAAATCAAATGAAAAATTGTGTTTTTGTTTGGTCCAGACGCTACAGTAATCACAAATGAGCAGAATCAAAATCTTTTTGTTGAATCTGTAATCTTGCATTTCACATTGCAGTGAGTGGCTTTCATTGCTTTGTGCTCCTTCCATTTCACATCTCTTTTCCTCTAGAGACAGTGACGTTCAGACTCAGTGTGTACTCAAACTAGGCAATCTGAACCATGCCCGAGCTCGTTTGGCCGTCCCTGGCTCGCTTGGAAGAGGTGGGCCAGAGCACGGTTCAGTTGGGCTCAGGCGCGGTACGCATGTAGTCTGATCGCTAACCGCACCGGAGCACGGAACAGTTACTATTTTGTGTGCGCTACTGTCATCATTATACATACATCTTCTATTACTACTACTACAGTACACTTATCAATTAATTGAATTAAATCAAGTATATTTAGGAATATAATGGGTCTGGTTCTCATCTTATTGATAAACAGCTGCAAATTCCTCCGTCAACGTCAGCTGCCTGCGTAATAATCATCTGATATGTGCAGCGCAATCAAGTGAAAATCGCTGCACGGCATAAATGATAAATCTATTAGGCAGTTTATTAGCAAAAGGGCTTTTCTTCCCATTTTTTTTCAAAACAAAAAGTTGCATCGTGAATGACGTAAGCGTGCTCTGGCCCGGAGCATTAAAGTGCAATATGAGTGCAGGCCAGTGGGGGAGTGGGTAGGGGGAACAATCGCGCTCAGGCTTGGTTCAAGACAACCATGTGAGTACACCGTCAGTGTCTGACACACATTTCTGTACGTGATCTTCTCATAGTATTCCCTCGTCGGTGCACTGCCTCCCTCTACACTAATTTAATTAACCGCAGTCTAGTCACGCTTCAGCTACGCAGACACCAACAAACAGTCAGCCAGACACAGGAACAAGCTCCAGATCAATCTCCTGATACCTATTACTCTTCCTGTTTTAGCCATTTTTCTGTTTTACTGAGTGTCCTTGCTTTTCAGGTCACCCTCTCCCTCTCACCAGATCTGCTATTTGACCTTGGTATTCTCCCTTCTTATTTTTAATCTTTTTCTTTTCCATTAATAATGCTAAAATCTACATATTGTGTATTCCAGTCGGGCTACCAAAATACATCACCACCCTGTCCAATGGACTATCTTAAATACAGGGTTCCCCTGGGTAAACAGCCCTCTACGAACACCTTGGCAATTGAATCGCCAGTGGCTAGTAAATTTTTTTGTTTACTCGCCAGACTGATAACTTCGGACTGGTGGTGGTGCTTTTTTGGTCATTCAGTGTTTCTGTAAAAAAAATAAAAATTGGGGAAAAACTAACAAAAATACTGATAAGATAATAATGATACGAATTCTACTAATAAGAACAATATAAAACGCACCAAGGATTAATGAGCTACTGGATTAATGAATATTAATCAGGTTGTGTGCGTTCGCTCGAACTGATTTGCTGAAATCAAAACAGGGACGATAATAGGTGAGCGTCAGCCAATGAGATTGCCGTTTGCGCATTAGTTCCGCCCACTACCGGAGAAAGCGGAAGTTCTTAAAAGCTGAAGAATTCCAAAGGAACTTTCAGATGAACTGAAAAACAGCAGAGATCGCTTGGTGGAGCATGAAACTCTGATGCGCTCATTCAGAGAGTGTTCGGCGAGTGAAAATATATCTGAGCTAAACTTATACTTAGCCTCCAACTCACACACTGGCGAGTAAAATCTGAGAATTTATTAGCAATTGGCTAATATTAGACATCATTTAGTCACCAGAGTGAAGATTTAGTCGCATATGCGAGTGATTTACTCGCAATGTAGAGGGTTGGTAAATAAACTTCAATTTAATTGTATCAAATTTAAGACCATAAAAAGTCTTAAATACCTTAAATAGTACAAGAAAAGTTAATTATAACTTCAAGAGGTCTTACATTTGGGGACGGAAAGACAAGAATTGCGATATGGCTTAATGTGATGATGATTAAGGCTATGATTTAATTGAATAATTGTGAGCTGCACGTTCCAAAGTCAAAATGTAGCGCGGGTGTGTTGAATGTATCTCTGAGGGCAACCGACTCTTCATAGTGCTCTCTAGTCCAGTGCTGTGATCTAACAGACACCCAGTAGAAAGTAACATGCTTTAGAAACAGCACTAAACTACAGCAAGATAAAGTCCTTTTATGCAAAACCATTGATCTTTATCTACAGATCAATATAATACTAGGAACACTAAATCATCTCGGAGAGAGTTTCATCGTCGTAACCAAACGCGACACGCAGTTTGAATTAGGGCTGTCGGGGTGAAGGAATTTCCCTTGCGGTAATTTTGAGTGGCTCAATAGCGCGGTATGCGGTATTATCGCCATTTATATATATATAATCTGTGCGTGTATGTGTTACGATATAACGAGGTCAAATTCAGAAACCAATGAAACCGAAACCAAATAGCGTTGAAACAGGAAGTGAAGTAAACAGAAGAGAATGACAAAATAACGATCCACATAACAGAACATAAACCTGACAATAAGATTGTTAGGCTATTGTTAGCCTATATGTATAGCAGTTCGTTCTGATCCTCGAATCCGACTGGATAAGAGACTTTCTATTGATATTTCCACCTGTGCGCGTTCTAGACGGGCTGTCAGTCAGTGCAGTTACACTGTTGCGCCATAAGGTGGTGGAAAGGGACTGTCTTTGAGTGAATCTTTAAACTACAACTACAAGTTCAAAAACGCTGATTCATTCAAAGAGAGACAAAATGAAAAACGCTTTTGAAATAATTTTAACTTTGAGCACCACGTTAGAAGGCTCAGCTGACCAATGCGTCGATGCTAAGACCGAGATTTGGCTTTCCTTGGACATGACTACCTATTTTCACAAATATATATGACATGGTACACATTATGTTATCATTACTAACTTGTTTAATATTCAGTCCACATGCATGAAGTGTAAAACGAGATAGAAAATAAAACACGCAAAAATCGCGGTTGCTGCAGTTCTTGCATTCCTCTGCGGTTTGCTCGTCAATAGTGCGGTATTGCGATATTGCGGTTATCGCGACAGCCCTACTTTGAATGCTGAATGGAGGATGACTGACAGTCGCAGCGGAGAGAAGAGTTTACATGAACTTGAAATTAACGACTTAAAGGGGTCATATGATGCTATTTTAAAGATCATTATTTTGTGTATTTGGTGTAACAGAATACGTTGACATGCTTTAATGTTCAAAAAACACATTATTTTTCAAATACTGTACATTATTGTAGGTCCTCTATGCCCCGCCTCTCTCAAACACGTCGTTTTCAACAAAGCCCCCTCCTTTGACAAGCGCAGTCTGCTCTGATTGGCCAGCTGACCCAGTGCATTGGGATTGGCCGAACACCACAAGCACGCATCGGAAATGTAACGGCCCTTACCATAATTGCGAGCGTCAGCTTTCAAAATAAATATCAAGACAGTTAATAATGTCGTTAGTTTTACCATCAGTTCAAGCCCGAAAGGGCAAGAGTCGCGTGACAGACACAGTGATGATGCAGTACACAAGCCGCGGTTAAGACAGCTGACGTGCTATGATTTCTGACAGGCAGTTCACTCTCCTGTGATGTGACCCTGTTCCTCTCACACACACACAACGCGTTACTCTGCGCTGCGCAAAACTCAAATACTTAAAACTAATAACAAAACATACTTACAGTCGCTGATTCAGAAGCGCCAGATTGTCATAGCAAAGTGGGAATTTTTGCCTCAAAAGAGGGCTGACTTACAAAGATACATAACAGCTACAAGTGTATGCACTACTTGCTTTATGCAAGCACTGATAAATCACTATACAGGATTTACCCTATTATACTTTATCGACACGAATTGATAGGTGAAACAACAAACAGCCACCCACAAATAGTCTATAAACAAAGCATCCGGCTGTCTGAGTTCACATGAACAACGGTTACAGTTACTAGGTGGGGGGCGTGTTAGAACGAGCCATTTTAGGTAGGCGTGGTTGACTCTTAACTTTTATAAAGAATATCTCTTTGGATTTGAGACTTTAGTCTTTGCAACTTTACAGATCTTCTTTATGCACCAAGAGCTTGTGACACTCCAAAGAGAAAGGAAAACTTGAAATTGCATCATATGACCCCTTTAAATATTCATCTGAACCTCACATTAAACTATGTGGAATGGCTTCAGAACAGTTGAAATATAGTGCACGAAAACGTTATGGTGCTTTATAATATTTTTGTGCCTTTCGTGGGGCTTAACAATAACACATAATAGTATACGCAGAATATCGGATTTGGATCGGTGTCATCTGACCGATACCCGACCCTGCAGAAAATGGCAGTATCGGAGCGATACCAATCATGAATATCGGATTGGCGCACCCCTAGTATTCATTATATCATCCAGCCCGACATCAGCCTACTCACATGTCTGCTTTGAAGGTCACAGCCTATGGCCACCATGAGCATAACCAAAGGGAAGAGGGAAAGAGAACAGGTGTGCCGACTGAGTCACCTCTCTCTGAAAGAAAAAGGAAGAAGAAACAACAGGGGAAAGAGAGAGATGACAACAAAAAGAAAAAAAAAACAGTAATAGCAAGTGAAAAAGGAAGCTGATGGGGAAGCACAGTGAGAGAGGGAAAGAGAGCGAGTTAAAAGAGAGAGCGAGAGGGAAATTTCACCATAGGGAAAGCCTCTAGGGGCAGGATCAATGGTGGCAGGAGCTGTAATGAGGTTGGAGGGAGGCCAGATTTCAAGATTATTGCTTGTGTCAGCCAACAGACAGAACAATGGCACTGGGGTCACACAATCCAGAGGGGTGCCCGCTGGAGGAAGAGGGGCATAGAGGCCCTATTCTGGACTTGGCACTCTCTGATATGGCCTGAAAGACTGTTTGTGTGTGTGTAAGAGACTGGCCGAATGCAGTGGGAACGAACGATGGCAAAAGGGAGACAAAATGCATGTCATTCTTCCTTTGGCATACAGAGACATTTCCCACCAAAAAGAAGATATCATGTTGAGAGCATCACTTCCTGACAGCAATGCCTTATTTTGACATTCTGTCATAATTGATTTCAAAACTCTTATGAAGTCCTGTATTTAGATATGGGCACACGTTTGCCACATGACAACATTACTGAAAACGGTCATTTGCATTCCATTCTCAGATGAATATACAAAAAGTGAATATCATGTTCTGAAAGACAAAGTTCTCCCAAAAATTACAATTCACTATCATTTACTCACATTCATGTTGTTTCAAAGCATTGATTTTCTGTCTTCTGTGGAATATATAAGGTTAGTGTAAATGTTCGCACAGCTCTTTTCCACTCTGTGGAAATACAGAAAAGGTTACAGGACATGATATTTTGAGCTCCAAAAATAGGAAAAAAAAATAATACTAATAAAAGTAGTCCATACAACTGCTGATAACTGTTAAATGACTTATTTAAATTACATACCATTTTGTCTAAATAAATAAAAAATAAAACACTACTAACTAAAATCAATCATTTAAAATGCTAAAAGTGACAGGCGTCACAACATTAATGTACAGTATAAAAATGAATCTTCATATTGTGATTTGCTAAAGACTACATTTCAGAGTTGTTAGTAAATTATTCATGTTTTTAAAGATTTTAAGTGAGCAATTAAAATAAAAAAATTGGGTAGCCTAATGAGCACTGTACAAAATAATCTTTCAAAGTTTATTGGAGTACTGGAGCATGATTTACAATAAAATACTATATCAGTTTCTTTGTAGTTAATTGTGGGGGTTTTTTCAGGGTACACAATTACGCAAAATCGACTGTCTAATGCTGATAAATCTAAAACTAAATCATAATATCAGCCAATAACCAATAAGGTAACAATGTTGTGAATTCAAAATCATTATTCAAGTCTAATGGACTACTTTTATTTGTGTTATTTTTAAAGGCTTGACAGCACCATCCCCATTCACAGAACATCCAGAAACCCTCTTTTGTGTTCCAAGTCAGAAAAAACATGGTATAAACGGAGAGGATACTTCATTTTTAGTTTTATTTGAATGTTATATTAGTTTTATATTAGTTCATTAATAGTTTCAGAACTATTATGCATTTCAGAGAGTGTGCAGTAGTGAAAAAAATGTCTGCTATGACGTTTTGATCTTATTCCCATTCCCTCTCCCCAATTACACTGTACTATCCTGATCAATAAAACAGGCTAAAAAGGCCAGTGGTGGATGAAGTACACAAATCAAGTACTTGAGTAAAAGTACAGATCCATATAATAAAATATTACTTCAGTAAAAGTAAAAGTACTCCGTTTTCAATTTTACTCGAGTGATTTGCTCAATTTACTCGAGTACTTGATTTTTTATGTACTTAAGTAAAAAGTACCGATAGATGAATGTTTATTTTGTTCACTGGAGACTCGCACTAAACGGATCATTTGAATCAGTGAGTTGTCGACTCGAGAACAGCTGCAATCGGATCATTCCAATTCGTGAATGAATTGTTTGGTGCGATTTGCGAACAGATTTAACGGGTTCATTGAAAAGAATCAGTTCGTTCATGAATTTTCTGAACCTGAAGCTTCTGCGTCTCGGAGCACGTGATATATTATAAGGAGTAATGAGAAGTTTTATGAAATGTAGTGAAGTAAAAGTTACTCAAAATAAATCTACTCCAGTAAAGTACAGATACTTGAAAAATATACTTAAGTACGGTAACGAAGTAAAACTACTCCGTTACTGTCCACCACTGAAAAAGGCTAAAACTTTCAGCATAATACACTCAAAATGGAACCTGATTTTCAATTATTCCACACATTAACTCAAACACAGAGCCATTAGAGAACAAAGAATTCTCTTGCAGGCCTATGGTACGTGTGCTGACCACCAAGGTTATTATAGTTTTGAATTTTTAAATTAGTTTTATTAAATATCGTTTTCAAATTTGCTATACAATTCAGTTTAGTTTTTATTAGTTTCATTAATATTGTTGTTAGTTTTAGTTTAGTTTTTATTTTGTGAACGCATTTTTATTTAGTTTTTATATAGTTTAGTTTCAGTTTTAGTTTCAGTTTTAATTAAACAATAAATGTAGCCTAATTTGGTTATGACGGTTAGATGTCTTTTTTCTTTTTTAACAATCATAATATATTGTAACTGTCGTGTCTTGCTCACTTTTCCGTGAACAACAGCGCATTAATCATTACTGGGACTAATGAAATTCAATAATAACGGCAAATCGCATTTAACAGTAAAGGCTCATATTTTAATATGTTCTTTTAATTTATTAAGAATTATAAGCGTGTTTATGATGTGATTTAGCCTATACACATTTGTCCGAAAGCCTGGCAGAGTGATCACAAGATGCTATGCTCAAGTTTTGTATTGTTTTTTGAAAGGATGCACGTTCTCGTCTTTTTTTCTGTTAATTATTACGTTGCGCTGTCTGCCTGTTTTTCTTCAAAGCACCAACCTAATGTTGGTTTGATTGCTTGTGGTACATGAGAAAATAAATAATTTTGCCTACCTGATGTAATGGATTTAATGCGGTGTGGTTCGGGTCGCGACTCGCGGTCTTTGTCAAACGGGTCTGGTACAGAATTAAATTAGTGCTGCTGTTGGATAAGTGGTCGGGTGTTCTGTTAAGTACTGCTGGTGCACGTTTACCAAACAGGACCCATGCAGGCTTTAAACTGCTTTGCGTCTCTCCGTCAGATAACCTCACGTGCGCGATGCGCCATTTACGGGTATTTCCCTAAACCGCCACACGACTCATATATTTTTCCGCCAAGGGGTGAGAACGTAATTATTACTAAAACGATTATTTATTTTTTTTAATTATTATTTTATTTCAGTTCGTTTTTCAATAACTGTTGTTAGTTTCGTTTCGTTTTAGTTTTTGAATTATTTTGTCATTTTTATTTTATTTCAGTTTATGAAATTGTTTTTTCATCATTCGTTTTCATCTTAGTTTTAGTTTTCGTTTACGAAAATAACCTTGCTGACCACCATCAAGCTTAACTGCTGTTTTGACAAGGCAGTTTCTAAAAATGATTCACAATAAGTCATTATTTCAATGTATCTTTCATACTGCTTCAGGGCTCTCTTCTGATTTACAACGCAGCTTTGACTCCTGTTCGTGTGTGTCTATGGAGAGGGGGGTTGACTTTTGAAGGATTACAGAGGCGTTGCTGTCAACACTAGTGATATGGATGCAGTGGCATTATGACAGAAACAACAGAGAATGCCATTACCATACATGACCTGTTTGGCATTCTAATCGCTCAATGCATAGAAAAAGACTTATCCTGGCAGGCCAGGGAGCTGACAGGGGGGCAAGGAAGCATCTGTTGAAATGAATGACACAAGGCCATGTCTTATCCTGCACATAAACAAACCAACATGAGAGAGAAAGAGAGACAGCATGTATGATGTAAGGCAGCATGTATTGATTGAGTCCTCAAGGGTGATGGGCTGAAATCACTGCTTTGAGTCTCAGGGGCTTTTGTAACAGGCTCTGAGCCTCTGAAATTGGACTACTAGATCACAAATACACCCAGAAAACCTGCACTGAAGGGTTTTTCCCCTGGTAAAAAACTACAATGCCTATGATTACATTGAAGTTCAATTAATGAAGCAGCAAGTCATCTAATTAAACATATAATAAACTATCAAACAGGCATTTAAAAATTTCTTCTATGTGGCATCCTACTGGACAAGTGCACTATGACGAGCAATCGATTTTAACTTCACCGTTTCTCTTTAAAAGGTGCTCTAAAT
This sequence comes from Sinocyclocheilus anshuiensis, assembly GCF_001515605.1. Classification (NCBI taxonomy): domain Eukaryota; kingdom Metazoa; phylum Chordata; class Actinopteri; order Cypriniformes; family Cyprinidae; genus Sinocyclocheilus; species Sinocyclocheilus anshuiensis. The sequence goes on along the minus strand of NW_015557063.1, from coordinate 397,018 downwards.
TAGAGGGCTGCATTGGAATTGGAATGCAAATCTCACGGGAGTGGGCGGTTTTGACTTTACTGTGGGCGGGAATGGGCGCTCAAAAAAAATGGCACCGTGGCACCACCCCCACTGTCGTTTTGCTTTTTAAATAGAAATAATTTAGTTCAGCTAGAAAACGTACACTACACTAAACTGAAAGCATCTGCTCTGCTCCATACAGCCAGAGTTGCCAGGTCTGCATCTCAAAACTAGCCCATGCCAGTCAAAAACATCCCAAAATAGCACAATGACCCTATCCCAAATATTGAAACTCAAAATATGTCATTTGCATACGTAAAAACATATTTTACAGTCACTGTTATGTACATTGATCATAAACGCAGATCAAAGGCTAACTACCAGTGGCCCTCCTTCACAAAACTTAACATTTAGCGAGGTTTCATCATACGTAGAGTGCAAAATGTTTCAATACAAGCATTTCAGTCAACTGTAATTTATGCAATATTTCAAACCTTTAACCCAAGAGGGGGAAATCAACCCATGGCAACGGTTTAAAAGTAGCCCAATTCTGTGGAAAAAAATGCGCCCTTGACAGGCCTGCATCCAACACAAGCTGCAGGAGTCAGATTTCACTGATCACGGGTTGAGTGTAAGTAGAGATGACTGACAGATCATGCTGGAGGATTTGCTGCTCAACAGCTCCTGAGCTCATTGACAAATATCTGATCTTGTAAGATGTGCTCCCTTTAAACAGAGTGTGCGTGATCGCAAAATCGAAAGTGAACAGTGAGCGATCATTGAAAAAGCGATTTCAATATACAATTATATTAGTGGTTAAACGGATTGTAGTTGATCCGTGATCCATACGGACCAAGCCCCACGGTTCGGCATGCATGTGATCTGTGGATTAATTGCAAAATGTAACCATAATAGAGTATAAGTTTATCATTTGTTCGTATTTACACAAGCAAGTGAATTGTAAACAATTCCAGAGAGAAAAGGCGAAAGGGAACTCGATTCGTTACTCGCGCGCTGTTCTCTACGCGCACAGCCGCACACACATGAACCGTGCACACGCGTTTCAGACGGCACGTGAACACCGAACTGAATCCTCTTATGAATCCTCTGAACAGATAATAAAATTATGACAAAATACCCATCTCGACAATCATTTAGGTAAACGCAGTCAGTTATATCTCAAGTGAATGAAAACAGCGGAGAAAGAAATCGGATGTGAAGTGTAGTTAAATTGAAATATTTTTCTTTTCTTGCTGATCCGTAAAATGAGAAAAATTATCCGATCCGTGGGTCAAAAACTGTAATGTGATCCGAACCGTGAGATTTGTGATCCGTTGAGCCACTAAATTCTATACAATATCAGAATGTTTGCGGGAGGGGGCGGGACTGGACACAAAAATCAGGGAAGCGGGACACACACACAAACGTTGCGGGAGCGGGCAGTAATGGTCAGAAATTCAGCGGGAGCAGGATTAAGAAAATAGTCCTGCAAAGGGCTCTACTCTAGATGATTTGCAATTCATTTGAATAAATTAAAATATTGACCTAGCCTCTGATCCCTTAACTTTCATCACCACACTTAGAAATTTCAGAGAAATTTAGCACACTACAAAGTTATGAGGGTTACAATCTAATTTAAATGCAAAATACAATGTTGGCAAAGTACTAATATTATATAGCTTTAAATAAGAATCATGGACACCAACAGTTTAATCTGTTTGTATTTTGACAAGAAATACTAGCCACCAGAGATAAGTTACTGCCCAAAAGTTTCGGTGTCAGTAAGATTTTTTATGATTTTGATATTTATCAAATATAAGTCAAAGAACATTTGATACATATTATTCAATATAGATTTTACCCATTCACTGAGAGAGACACTACAAAGCAAGGAGAACCCTACAATTTAAATGCTGTAATTTTGCATAATTTACACTGCATAATAATGCATAATGCATAATATGTAGGGATGCACCGAAATGAAAATTCTTAGCCGAAGCCGAAACCGAACAAAATGAAATACTGGGCCGAAGGCCGAATACCGAACAAGGTTGAGTTTTGTTTTTTTTTCCCCATGTATTTTGCCAATTTTTTTCACCACTGCACAAATTAAATAGCAAAAATGTGCTTTTTACTGTTTTGTCTTGCTTTTCAAAGAAAAAATCTATTACAAAACAACAATTTAAAAGTATTTAACACTGAACATTTTTTAACATTCTAGCAGACATTATTATACCAACAAAGCACAATTTAACTTAAAATTAATAAGTTAGTAAAATAATATTTTTTTGGCCATCAGACCCCCTTCTTGAATCAGGCATGTATTTTTAACTGTACAATTAAAAGCAGCCTTGCTGAGCAGAAGAGCCTTCTTTTAAAACAGTCGAAAATATTACAGATCCCAATTTGAACACTATATGTGAATGTTATAATAAATGTATTAACAGAGCTGTTGAAATTATTATCATTATTATTGTCTTACTTTTATTTAATTTTACAGAACAACAGTAAAATTACAATATTAACATTTATGATTGTTTATGGAGTTATTTCTTTTTCTCAACTTTTATTTTGGTGGAAACGCGCAGGAAGACAACAGCAGATTTATAAATGAGTCTCAAGCGCAGATTTCCCTCGCGGTTTGGACTTTGAACCCTGGCTAACGAGCAGATAGCACCGCGAGTTCATGCAGCGCTGTCAGAATGCAATGCGTGCGTGTATTAGAAAACATGACGTTCTGCAGTTTATTTATTAATTGTTTAAGGCCATTTCACGATTTCAATTATCAAAGTAACCAGCAACAATCACCCCTTCCTCTTCTCATCGAAGACATGTGATGTAGTACTAAACAGTCTCTCGCTGTCGGTGCTTGTAATGATTTTTGTGTCTTTCTCGCACAGTTTTAAATGCTTCCACACTGCTGACATGTTTGTTGCATTGCTCCTCTCACTCTGCGCTGGTTGCTATTTGATCGCGTCACGTCATTGTTC
>NW_015557063.1:384191-390346 GCF_001515605.1 Sinocyclocheilus anshuiensis | reverse complement strand
TTGAGAAATGTACTAATATTATTCTGAATGGTGAGGAACGTAAACTAAACATGAAAATTGGTCAATTTAAGTGGCTATAAAATATTATACCTGTTTGAACACTGTCCTCTCCTCGTGGTTGTCCGCCATTAATCAAAAAGGAAATAATGTGCAAGGACCGGAAATTGGATCAACTCATCACCAGTGTCAATTATGTCAACTCGCTGTAATTACACTGACTCCGACCACTGATTTACACTGCAAGTGTTAATGCCATTCAAATCAACACCAGAATCAACACTTTTTAACTCTGATAAATTAACACCATAAAAACAACTCTAAACAACACTGGATATTTTGCTGTGTGTATGAGCGAGATAAAGACTAAATGATGCATTTTGCAAAACTCTTTTAACAACACCAAAACCAGAGGATGAAAAACTGTCAGTCTACTTAAGGCTCTCAGAGAGATGGGTTTGATATCAAGCCTGTAATTGCGCAGAGATGTGACTTGCCTTTCAAAGCGACAGAGGAGAATTGGTAGGAGGAGAAACGCAATGGAAAAACGGTCTTTCTCTCCCCTCTTGTCTGGTTTGAATTATTTAGTCGTTGCACAATGTGCGCAAAGTGAAATCCTGTTAAACTCCATGTCGAATGAGGCACTGTTGAATTTTGAGGGTGTGTTGTTTTCCCTCGGCTTGCACTCATGTCTTATTGGCCTCTAGATGGGATCGTGGAGGTCATTAAACCTCTGCAGTGTCTGGGTTCTGCTGACCTTAGCAGGCCACTCTGCGCAGGAGGAATTAGAATCAGAGGTCATTGATTTGCAGCGGTGCTCTGGAATATCTTCTCTCGCTGCAGGGGAGCGACGGACACGGGTTTGTCCAATTTCTGCTTTTATTTCTGGATCATGCAGGCACCGGGTCATGCATGCTTTAGTATGTTGTACTGTGCAAATACTTGCAAATATTTACGCTCATGCTGTTCATCTCCATATTTCATTGAAATTGTGGTGGTTGGTAGAGGGGAACCACAAATTATATTTATAATATTAAATTTTATCTTTATTTCTATTTTATTTTCAGTTTTTCCAAAGTTTATTTTTAATTGTTAATAGGTTTTTTCCCAAAGTTTGTTTAATTTTTGTTAGTTTTTTTTTTCATGTATTTTTTTTTTCTTTTTGCTGCCAACATTAGAGTTGGCTAATCATTTAAATAGTGGCTTTAAATATCCCATATTCTTCTAGTTTTGTCGCTTGTGTTATATAGTAGCAATTTCACATTTGTCATTATATGTAGGGATGCACCGAAATGAAAATTCTTGGCTGAAGCCGAAACCGAACAAAATGAAATACTGGGCCGAAGGCCGAATACCTAACAAGGTTTTTCGAGTTTTTTTTCCCCCATGTATTTTGCCAATTTTTTTCACCACTGCACAAATTAAATAGTCAAAATGTGCTTTTTACTGTTTTGTCTTGCTTTTCAATGAAAAAATCTATTACAAAACAACAATTTAAAAGTGTTTAACACTGAACATTTTTTTAACATTCTAGCAGACATTATTATACCAACAAAGCACAATTTAACTTAAAATTAATAAGTTAGTAAAATAATATTTTTTTGCCCATCAGACCCCCTTCTTGAATCAGGCATGTATTTTTAACTGTACAATTAAAAGCAGCCTTGCTGAGCAGAAGAGCCTTCTTTTAAAACAGTCGAAAATATTACAGATCCCAATTTGAACACTATATGTGAATGTTATAATAAATGTATTAACAGAGCTGTTGAAATTATTATCATTATTATTGTCTTACTTTTATTTAATTTTACAGAACAACAGTAAAATTACAATATTAACATTTATGATTGTTTATGGAGTTATTTCTTTTTCTCAACTTTTATTTTGGTGGAAACGCGCAGGAAGACAACAGCAGATTTATAAATGAGTCTCATTACGAATAAGTCGCACGTATTGCATTGTCACGTGCCTTGTAAAAAAAAATCATAAAAATGTGACTGAGCAACTGAGTACACTGTTACAGCACAGATTTCCCTCGCGGTTTGGACTTTGAACCCTGGCTAACGAGCAGATAGCACCGCGAGTTCATGCAGCGCTGTCAGAATGCAATGCGTGCGTGTATTAGAAAACATGACGTTCTGCAGTTTATTTATTAATTGTTTAAGGCCATTTCACGATTTCAATTATCAAAGTAACCAGCAACAATCACCCCTTCCTCTTCTCATCGAAGACATGTGATGTAGTACTAAACAGTCTCTCGCTGTCGGTGCTTGTAATGATTTTTGTGTCTTTCTCGCACAGTTTTAAATGCTTCCACACTGCTGACATGTTTGTTGCATTGCTCCTCTCACTCTGCGCTGGTTGCTATTTGATCGCGTCACGTCATTGTTCGGTACAGTTTATTCGGTCTTTTTCGCTTATAATTTTGGTTACCGAACATTCGGTGCATCCCTAATAATATAAGTATGTAATTAAATGTAATAGTAGCCTATATAATTAAAATTAATTTCAATAGGCCTAAATAAAAAAAAGAGTTAAAAATCACACATTTGTTATTTGTCACATGTAGTAGACCATTTTTGTGCCGTGGGTAATAGGAGGATTTTCCACCCAGCTACTACCGCAAGTATATTTCAAACCTGTGGGAAATACTGTCATTATTAATGAAATAATATCATTATTATCTGTTGTAATGTTACAGTAGTAATTTAGCTGACAAATATTCACATTGTTTTATAATAGGTTTAGAGGGAGCTAGGGCAGACAACCCTTATAAAAATTAGCCATGGTTATAAAACCATGGTTACTAAGGTAACAACAAATTATGGTTTTGCTACACTAACCATAGTTTAACCATGGAATTTGTAGTAAAACAATGGTTATACAAATGGTAATCAATCCACTAAAAAAATATGGTTACTATACTTTTACTATAATAAAATCATAGTTAATTTTCATAAGGGAAAAATATGACTGATGATAATGCAATAACATGTTCAATATTAGGATTTTTCTTTAAAGGGGTCATATGATGCTGCTAAAAAGAACATTATTTTGTGTATTTGGTGTAATGAAATGTTTATGCGGTTTAAGGGTCAAAAAAACATTATTTTCCACATACTGTACATTATTATTTCTCCTCTATGCCCCGCCTTTCTGGCCTTCTTTCTTTGCGTGAACATTTGGGCGGTGTTATGCAAATCTTCCCACATTGTGATGTAGACGTGGGGGCGTGTTGGAACGAGCCGTTTTAGGTAGGCGTGGTTGACTCTTAACTTTTATAATGAATATCTCTTTGGATTTGAGACTTTAGTCTTTGTAACTTTACAGATCTTCTTTATGCACCAAGAGCTTGTAACACTCCAAAGAGAAAGGAAAAATTGAAATTTTTAAATTTCAAAAAACCCCTTTAATAAATTGTCATGGTGTAGTTATTGTTGTACTAATTTTGACATTTAGGCAATTTAGAAAATAGTTATTTTGCACGGACCCAGCCTAATTATTTTAACCTTTATTTTTTTGTGTGTGGCTATCACATAAAAGTGTTGTCCATGGTTTCAGAATTTGTTGTGGGTGTATGGGACGGCCTGGATGAGTGAAATTTTGTCCCAGTCCGGCCCTGTTCTACATGGCGGTTGTTCAGCCTGGATAATTCATTAGCTAACAAAATTTGAAATGCAAGTTCTTTTGTATTAAGGTGTTTATATGATGCGAGATTCCGTTACCCACGTGACACTAAAACAGGTAGTAGTAATGGCTACTTTTTACTTAAGTACATGTCAGATCCCATACTTCTTTACTTTAACTTGAGTAAAAAAAAAAAGTGTAGTCAGTACTTCAACTTTTACCAGAGTATTTTTAAGAGTATCTGTACTTCTACTTGAGTGAAGGATTTGTGTATTTTTGCCATCTCTGTTTGTTTCTCTGTGGCAGCAACGGAGTAGTGCAAGTGTGCTTGTATGTTCCCGGCTTTTCGGTGATGAATATTTTATAAATAAATTAAATAAAATTTAAGTCAAAAAAGTTTTTGTTCTTGTTTTATGTCAATATCACAGCTTGCACATGATCGCTACGCAAAAGCTTCGCATGCTCGTGACTCTTTAGCTTCGCCCACAGCACGCCTCCAAGAGTTTGACTGTTTTCGGAGAGAAGTGTAAAGCTGTATCTTTCTTTTTATAAATCTGATAAATATAAAGACTCTTCAGAGATATGAAGGATGCAATACTACTACATAGGTACTCAAGAATAACATGAGATTGGCAGAAACTGTGTGTGTTATGTCCCCTTTAATGCATCCTTTTTATAAATCTGATAAATATAAAGACTCTTCAGAGATATGAAGGATGCAATACTACTACATAGGTACTCAAGAATAACATGAGATTGGCAGAAACTGTGTGTGTTATGTCCCCTTTAATGCATCCTTTTTATAAATCTGATAAATATAAAGACTCTTCAGAGATATGAAGGATGCAATACTACTACATAGGTACTCAAGAATAACATGAGATTGGCAGAAACTGTGTGTGTTATGTCCCCTTTAATGCATCCTTTTTATAAATCTGATAAATATAAAGACTCTTCAGAGATATGAAGAATGCAATACTACTACATAGGTACTCTAGAATAACATGAGATTGGCAGAAACTGTTTGTGTTATGTCCCCTTTAATGCATGCTAGACTTGGTATGAAGTAGCCTTTAATCTTCTGGTCTGCTGCTGTAAAGGTCACAAGGCTGGTGAGCAGCAGGACACATGCTGAAGGCACCAGCTGAAGCAGTCCTTACTGAAACACTGCTTCTTGGAAATTTCACCAGAACAGTAAGAATGAGACTAAAGCTTGATCAGCCATTTGGTTTGCAGCAGGGGGTTGAAGCGCAGATACGTGGCTAATGCCAGGTAATACCGGGGTGCCCCTGGCTTAAAGTTAATCGGAGTAGAGGACACTAAGACACTGAGGGCTGCTTAATTAGTTAAAAAGACGGTGATTTGCTTTCCCAAGAAACAGGAATGCTGTAATGAGGACATATGAGTCCCGATGAGTGACATTTGGTCCAGCCATGTGCATTAGTTCCAAATCTGTCTTGATGTATTCTGCTCAATATATGTGGATGAATTAGACATGTGCCGGTATTTGGTGATGCGATATTTCACGATAATGCACATGCACGATATTGTTATCGTGGGCACTTCAAAATGCCATGAATAATTACTTATTACAAATTATTCAGATTTTGTGAATGCATTTTAAGAATACTTTTCCCATTAACTGGTCACAATGCACAACACCGCTGCGCACTCTCATGTAAACAAGCACGGATGAGAAGCGCATGACGCGCTGAATGAAAGCGCACATTCACTCTGACAGCAGATGGCACTGAACAGCAGAAATGCAGCAGTTACCCCAGAAATCCCGTAAACATTTACTTTCTGAAGTAAATTCAGGTTTTTGTATTCGCTATGGTGTTCATCACAGCGCCAAATACTTAAATATTTAGACTTAATAGGCTATTTAATTTTCAAACTTTTTTTACATCTTAATCTGGACTACAACATGCCCTATATAGTATTTGAAAATGTTTTGATTCTTTATTGTTCAGTCACACTTTATATTAAAGGGTTAGTTTACCCAAAAATGAAAATCAGCCTGTGTTTTACTCATCCTCAAAGCATCCTATATGTGACTTTCTTCTTTCAGACGAATCCAATCGAAGTTATATTACAAATTGTCTGGGCCCCTCCAAGCCTTTCAATGGAGGTAAGCGGGTGTTGGTTGTCAACAGTTCAGAAGACGTGAAATAAAGTGCATGCATCCGTAATAAAACGTCCCTCACACGGCTCCGGGGGGTAAATAAAGGCCTCCTGTAGCGAATCCATGCATTTTTGTAAAATAAATATCCATATTTCAAACATAATAATCACTTTTATGTAGCTTGCGCCAACAGTTGTACACGGAATCAGTTCCAGGCGGATGACGTATGAGGTCAGCTTTGCGCATGCGCCGCTCAGAAGTGACGAACGCGGAAGCGCAGGGTAGAGATCAAAACAACACAATGGTCACTTATTAGAAATACAAAACGAGGATTTGTAAAGAAGAATGTCAGAGGATTTCAATATAAGCCAAGAGGAGACTGGTTTTCCTTTGCTAAAGTAAGGAA
>NW_015557063.1:381171-384098 GCF_001515605.1 Sinocyclocheilus anshuiensis | reverse complement strand
TAATTTATGGGCTAATTTTCATTTTTGGGTGAACTAACCCTTTAACATAAACTGCCACTGAAAAATTCTTCTAAACATTCATTAATCTTAGTTAATTTTAATATTTAATAGGGATGCACTGATTGTAATTTTCTTGGCCGATTCCGATTTCCGATTTTTTGTTAGTGTGATCTGCCGATACCGATGTTTGCCGATTCCGATTTTCTTTCTAAGAGCTATAATTGACAGCATATACCAACAAAAATCGACTTTTCTTCAACGCAAAGTTTTTGAAATAAAGTGCGTGCATCTTTAATAAAACGTCCCTCACACGGCTCCGGGGGGTAAATAAAGGCCTCCTGTAGCGAATCCATGCATTTTTGTAAAATAAATATCCATATTTCAAACATAATAATCACTTTTATGTAGCTTGCGCCAACAGTTGTACACGGAATCAGTTCCAGGCGGATGACGTATGAGGTCAGCTTTGCGCATGCGCCGCTCAGAAGTGACGAACGCGGAAGCGCAGGGTAGAGATCAAAACAACACAATGGTCACTTATTAGAAATACAAAACGAGGATTTGTAAAGAAGAATGTCAGAGGATTTCAATATAAGCCAAGAGGAGACTGGTTTTCCTTTGCTAAAGTAAGGAAACTTTGCTTCCTTTGCTCCGGTTAACAAACATTGGTTTTCATAAGACTCACCGGCGCATGTGCAACGCTGAACTCATACGTCATCAGCCCGGAACTGCAACATGCGTTCTCTTTCTCAACTATTTAACGTTCCAAAACTGACTGTGTTTAACTGGATACTCGCCAAGACGGGCATTTTGACATAGTTTTGTATTTATTTGACCATTTTAGCGCAGTTAGCCACTCATTTTGGTATTTGTAGCTCACAAGCTGTTTGAGACTGAGCGCGGCTTGTGCGATCCATTAATATATATCAGTAATGGTGCGCGCGCTTTTGGTGTAAGCGCGAAACCTGCGGGAATGACTAAAATAATGTGTAATACAAGCACTATTAACTGGAGCGAATGAGACGTGTGTGTGAGAGAGAGAAGGGGTCGTCGGAGAGAAGAGAGCGAGAATGCGCGGCTGGCGTTATTGCCTGTGCCGCTGCCAGCTGGTAACAAAACAGATCGGCTCGGAATCGGAAAGAAGTGAGACTGATCAGCCAGTCACCAATCCGGGCCGATCAGGAGGAAAATCGTCCGATTTCGATCCCTGGCCGATCGATCGGTGCATCTCTAATATTTAATAACACGCTGTTAAAATCAAAAGTTCCTACTTTGTTATTTAATGAACTCGAGCTAACAGTTGTATTTTTTAACAAAGATGAATAACTTCTGTAACAAATGTAGCTATTGCTCATTGTTAGTGTTAACTAATGAGATCTTATTGTAAGGTGTTACCTATTGGTCTTTATAATTGTTTTGCACTTTAATCTGTGTGAAATTATTTACTTTATACATTTTTTGTGTATTGCTTTATTGTATTTAAATGTTCAGTTTCTTTTTGTTACAAGAAAAAAGTTATTAAACCGGTTATACTTTAGTATGACAACACTTTTTTGCAACTAAATTTCAATATCATAATTTAAATTTAGTTTTTTGCTACTAAATTTCAATACCGTGATAATACCGTATACCGTGACAAAAGCATTAGCAATTAATCACAACATGAAAATTTGATACCGTCACATGCCTAGGATGAATAGGTTAAAAAGTCGTATGGTACGGGTGGGTGCAAGCGTGTGCATGCTTAAAGCATTAATAGCACTAATAAATCCATATGACTGAATCAAATAAGGCATCTCCCACCATCTGCATCATTTATCTAGGGTGGATTAATATTTCAGCACACGCTATAATATGCATGCATGAAGTTACATCCTAGTCTTGAGAGGATTTAACTCTTCCATGAACAGAGATATGACTACATCAAATAGTAACCGCTGATTATGAGCATCCACAGCTGAATTAACTAGGGCCAACGCAGAAATGAAGATCCAGCTTCCACATCCATCCTAAACCAGCGAGAGCAAGGCAAAGGAATAATGATTAAGACCCAGAATCCCTCTCCCCACTCACTCTGTTCCCTTGAGGCTCAGCTGAAACTAACTAGGACTGTCTGAGGGAAGGGAGGAGGGGCGGAAAAATTAAGGATTAACAACAGGGTGATCAGTAAAGAGAGAGGGAAAGACACTAGGCTGGACGGATTCATGAATGATAAAGCAGATTTCATGCACCACGTGTATGATCCGTTCATTAAAGAAAAAAAACAAAAACAACAGACTGGATTCTGTGCACACACAAACAAACACAAAATCCCGAATAACTGTCCCGCTCTTAGCCATTATTACTACTATTATTATAATTTGAACACCTAAAATGTAAGTAAATATTCATTAGCCTAGTTAAAGGGGTCATGTGATGTTGCTAAAAAGAACATTATTTTGTGTATTTCGTGTAATGAAATGTTTATGCAGTTTAAGGTTAAAAAAATACATTATTTTCCACATACTGTACATTATTGTTTCTCCTCTAAGCCCCGCCTTTCTGAAACGCATCGAGTTTTACAAAGCTCATCGGTCCGAAAAGCGAGGTGTGCTCTGATTGGCCAGCTATCCAGTGCGTTGTGATTGGCCGAATATCTCAAGCGTGTGACGGAAATGTTACACCCCTACCATACTGTGACGCCCTGTCCGGTCAGAGCGACGAGACAAAAACATTAAAACCCATTATAAACGAGGCATTTGTTGCATCCAGTGGGGACATAATTACAGATTATAATGACTTATACTGTCTTTTTACGCGTTGCATCGTACCGCGTAAACATAAAACCCATGTCTGCATTTGTGATCGGAGAAATGACAAACAACAAGCGCTACTCTACACTGCTCAAAACTCGTGTTTGAATCGTCAGTGGCAAATTCTTTAAATAT
>NW_015557063.1:378326-379753 GCF_001515605.1 Sinocyclocheilus anshuiensis | reverse complement strand
ATTACTAAATATAATTAGTTGTTTGAAGTATTCAGACGAAATATTGAATGCAGTGATTATGTTAACTAGATAATGTGTAATGTGTTAAGTTTCTGTAAGGGGAGGAGCCCCGTTCGAACACGTTTGAGCAGTGAGCGCTTGAAGATTCAAGATTCCGGCTGATGATGCACGCGATGGATTTGGAAAGCAGCATGTAATGGTGAGTGTGTTAACTTATATATCTTTATCTAAAACTGAAAACTGATTATCCAAAAGACCGGTCCGATGACAGCGTTACTGTAGTTAAAGCTAAAGTAGGTGCCGATCGCCTGTCAGTTCACAGTTTATCTATACTGCTAATATTTAAATCTGTGTTTCTTTTGGTTCACAGTTAAGATAAGTTCAGCAAGTGTGTTTCTGCATGTTAATTTTAGCTGTAATGTTAGCATTTCATTACCCTTAGCTTCAGTCATTTAACATCAGCATGTGTGCATCAACTAGCTTTTTGTAAAAGCTAAGTTACCTTGTCTCTATGATATTATCGTGACTATTATTATTTATAATAACTGCAACTGAGTTGTTGAGCTTAAAGGGTTATGCGTATGCTAAAAGTTTATGCTGAAAGCTTCAGTTAGTCTTGAAATGTCTTTTTTCTCTGTTTTAGGTGTTCATGGAGTTCTAATTAATAGAGAGAAATTTGGGCAGCTGTTGACAGCTTTCACAACAAATCAAGGTTGGTCCATAACCGTTATAGACTTGCACTGCATAGTTTTTAACAGCTCAAGTAATGAAAATGTATCACAAAATGTTTACAATATTGGTTGTGTAATGCAATCAAAATTGTGCTTGATTGGTTCTGCTTTCTTGTGATCATTTCTTTAATTTTATTAATCAGTGATTAATTTTACTGCCCAACAGACTAAAGAGCCAACTGATACTAGGTCTCTGGTGCTCAGAGGACTCCCTATCGCACTTGGCGACAAATACTCAGAGGAGACTCTATCATTCATTTGGCGACAAACCTACAGATTTCTACAAAGTATGCTTTGTAAGTAACCTCTGTTTTCTCTCAGATTATCTTAAAGGACATAAAAACAATAATTTCACCATTAATTTATAGTGCCAGTGTTTTATAAAACCTCTGAGAATAAAGCCTAAACCATTAACTTAATACAATAGCTCTTTTAGCCTCTTTGGGTGATCGGTTTACTTAAAGGGTTAGTTCATCCAACATTTGCTCACCCTCATGTCGTTACAAACCCTTTGGACTCAAGTTTTTAAAAGTTCATTTTTGAAATACAATTTTAAGTATAGTAAACCCAAAAATGACATTTTAAAGTAAAATTTAAACTTTAAAGATTTTTAGCTGAAACTGTGGTCCTTGGTGATTGATATAAAACAGTCAATGGAAACTCATTTTTGATAGTTAAAAAAAACATGCACAGGCA
>NW_015557063.1:373534-374856 GCF_001515605.1 Sinocyclocheilus anshuiensis | reverse complement strand
TTGGGTAATCGGTTTCCTTAAAGGGTTAGTTCATCCAACATTTGCTCACCCTCATGTTGTTACAAACCCTTTGGACTCAAGTTTTTAAAAGTTCATTTTTGAAATACAATTTTAAGTATAGTAAACCCAAAAATGACATTTTAAAGTAAAATTTAAACTTTAAAGATTTTTAGCTGAAACTGTGGTCCTTGGTGATTGATATAAAACAGTCAATGGAAACTGTCATTTTTGATAGTTAAAAAAAACATGCACAGGCAAAATAAAATTAATACCTGTGGATCCTGACCATACATTGAGGTCTTACTAAGTAAAACAATTGGTCTGAGAAACATCCACAACCTCTGCAAACATTCCTGAGTGCATTCACAACAGTCTGGAGCGCGAGTTTCCTCTTGCACATAATAATGTATGCGCAGGAGCAAACTCACATGAGCAATCTTCCTGAAGTTGATTGCACAAGCAAATGATTTTTAAAATTTTTATATAGGTTGTGGGACCCAAGATAAGTACACGCAAGTACCATTTTGATGATGACATTTGTAAACACGCTCAGGACTGTTTGCCGGGGCTGTGGATTAAAGGTAATAATGCTGTAAATAATGTTCAGTTTCTTGCACAGACTGATTGTTTTGCTTCGTAAGACCTCAATGTATTGTCAGGAGACACAGGTATTAATTTTGTTTTGACTGTTTGTTTTTTTGTTGTTGTTGTTTTTTACTCCAAGTGATGGTAGCCATTGACTTGCATTAAATGAATCACCAAGGACCACAGTTACAGCTAATAATCTTTTAAGGTTCTACTGAAGAAAAACTCAGCTACACCTTGGATGGCCTGAGGATGTGTAAATTAAGAGCAGATTTTCATTTTTGCATAAACTGTTTTTAATGGAACATCATAAGTTTCTGTCCCTACATTAAAAGTCCATGTTACCAAAATTTAAATAATCATTGTGAAGACATAACTCCAGCAGTCGTAACAAATTGCTTAACATTATTGATGGTTATATAATGAGAAATTTCATGATTGTGCGCTCTTATGTTGTTATGTTGCAAACTCTGAAAAAACAGCTTACAATGTAAGGAAATGCGAGAAGCTTTCATGAGAAGCCACATGTGTTTTGCTGTATAAGACATTAAAGTGTGTTCTGCGTCGCTGAGGAAATACATCAACTTTCACCGTGGACAAAGCGGAGTCCAGCCCGCCTCGGCTCACTCTATCCTGGCCTCAGCGCATGCTAAGCCGGGGCCTCGGCTCACGCTAGCCCGGCCTCAGCTCACTCTATCCCGGCCTCAGCGCACGCTAAGCCGGGGCTTCGGCTCACG
>NW_015557063.1:369557-373467 GCF_001515605.1 Sinocyclocheilus anshuiensis | reverse complement strand
ATTACACCACATACACAAAATAATGTTCTTTTTAGCAGCATCATATGACCCCTTTAATGCATACCCAGTTTATAATGCATATCCAGGCATTCACAAGGGATATAACATATATTGTTGAATACTGTGTTCATGTTTCTTCTACAAAATAGTTACAATTGTTAGTAAGCTGTTTCAAAGCTTATTTTTACTTGTCTTGCGGCTGACAAGTTTAATGCATTGTTGTGTTACCATTTCTTTGGTGAACAATAAAAAAACATTTGTGCATTGAAATCCGTTTTTCTTTTTCTCCAATTTATTTGAAACAATGTTTAATACAATAAATCTCAATCTGTGTTCATGTTTCTTCTACAAAATAGTTACAATTGTTAGTAAGCTGTTTAAAAGCTTATTTTTACTTGTCTTGTGGCTGACAAGTTTAATGCATTGTCGTGTTACCATTTCTTTGGTGAACAATAAAAAAACATTTGTGCATTGAAATCCGTTTTTCTTTTTCTCCAATTTATTTGAAACAATGTTTAATACAATAAATCTCAATCTGTGTCTAATTACATTGACATTACATAAATATAACATTTATTATTACTTAAACATTTGTTCATATTATTTGCTAATATATATATTTTTGTAGTTGTAACTTGCAATAGTTATTTTATGCAACCTACAGTATACTCCAAATAATAATT
Source organism: Sinocyclocheilus anshuiensis (assembly GCF_001515605.1). Lineage (NCBI taxonomy): Eukaryota > Metazoa > Chordata > Actinopteri > Cypriniformes > Cyprinidae > Sinocyclocheilus > Sinocyclocheilus anshuiensis. The sequence continues at coordinate 372,784 of NW_015557063.1, read as the reverse complement.
GATGTGAACTAATGATTTTGAGTAAAGACTACTAATGTAAACTTGATTTGTCTACTGCACAAACTTAAGGTTCTATGTTAATTCAACTAAAGCTGTTTAGTTTCAATTCGTGTAAAAACTAAAATAGTTTAGTGCAACGGGTTTCTTCGCAAATTTCTAGTAAAAAGTCAACTAATTCGGGTTAAGAGTGGCATTGTAGTCTACTCTACCAGGATCAGGAAACAGTCCTCCATAAAATGTGCTGCACACATCTGAATATTTGGGTTGAACTGTTCTGGAACAGTGTTGTAAATACAACTTAACCACTGATTTCTAGTCGTGTCCTCTTTTGGAAGGCCAAACAAAGTAGTTTCGCTTTCACAACAAAACAGCGTCACACACGGCGGCCTTGAGTGAGCGGCGGCTGGCGGATTCGAAATATGACCCCTTTAAAATACACTTCCAATACCAAATGATTTAAATGACAATAAATCAAATAATTTATTCCTTGCCATCACAGGAAAAAAATTGCATTTTAAAATATATTCAAATAGTAAACAGTCGTTTCAATAATATTTCATAATATTAAAGTATTTCATAATATTGAAGTTTTTACTGTATTTCTCAGCAAATAAATACAGATGCACACACTTGAAACATTTCACAATATCTGTGTTCAGCAGAAAACAGTCATTTGCTACAATCAACTTGCTTTTGGGAAAGGACAAATTTAACTGAACTGATACAGGTTTGGAACAACATGAGACTAAGCAAATTATGACAGAATTTGAATTTTTGGGTGAACTGTCAATTTAAGTACTAAATTTTTCTATTAGTTAATCAATTTCGATGTAATTTAGAAAGACTAACTAAACATGTCTTGATCACCTCAAAGTTGCAAACATTTTTACTGCTAAAAAAAGGAAAGCAAGATTTTCTAATTATAGCTATAATGAGAAAGCACGGTAGGTGGTAATGGTTAACACATCTAACAATTGGCAATGTACACAGGCTTAATTGTGACTTCAACTTCTCCATTACGTCACAGTTCATCAGACAGCACCAACCCATCTGTGGCTAACAAAAACTTAACACTGCATCCTCCACAATGACTTGCAAGCCCATTAAGCCATCACATTTGAGACGACAAACCCATAAAGTCAGTGATCACAGTATGTGCCCATTTCAAATACGGTAACATAGACAGCTTTCATTGCTCTGAGTGTAAATTGTCAATACGCTGGGGCTATTTCAGGCCTCTCGAACGAGGGATCACTAGAGGTACTGACAGATCTGACACATCCATCTTCAACAGTGTCAGGGTAAAAATAGCAAACCAGCATCATCGTGAAACACACTGTCTGCAGGGCACGGAAGATGAGACTGTCTGACACCAACTCAACAGCCATTATCTACACAAATGATGAGCACACAGCCTAAAGAGGCTGTTTTTCCACATCTTTCGTATGTTTGCATCATTATAAAAAGCAAAGTGCATAATTTTAATTTTAAAATCTTAAAAATGGTCATGAAACAATGGTCATTCAAATTAGAAAAGAAAAAAAAAAGCATTTATTACTTTTGAAGGAAAGATGCTTAACGGTAAAACAATGTGCTGGTTACCATTGCTAAAAAGGCTACTGGATCTTAAAATGTACTTCACTGTTTTAGAGTGATATGCGTGACTGCTGATCCATATAAAGTAAGGTCAATCATCATCTGAACAATCCCAGGTGCTTTAATAATCTAAACCGGTTGGGTGTGTGTGTGTGAACGAGTATGTCAATGTAGCTGTTCAATAACAATATTGTGAATCACACTAATATTTCCACTGAGATAAAGAGAGGGATACATTCAGGGGGTTAGACATGACACTCTCTGTACACTAGACAGTAGATTTAACACTGCTAAGCATTACTACTGCAATAAAACACAGAAAATCAGCAGATCCGTCTATGAGCAGATATATTAGGGATCTGCTGATAGACGCAGCTTTCAAATGCTCCTGTGTGTATGATCATTGTAGCCAATCAAAGACATATCTGTTGAGCGCGTGAACAATATCTTTGTTTCACACTGTACACGTTAATGTTTGTGGTGCCTAAATCCACGTGAAGCATTTTAAATGATTTAAGTTTTAAAATCAGCCATTTACTGGCGATAAAATTAAAATAATGATCAGTCCATCAGTATCAGCCAAGGATTTTAATATACCCTACATGTAATCCCTAGTTAAAGGGGTCATATGATGTTGCTAAAAAGAACATTATTTTGTGTATTTGGTGTAATGAAATGCGTTTATGCTGTTTAAGGTTCAAAAAACACATTATTTTCCACATACTGTACATTATTGTTTCTCCTCTATGCCCCGCCTTTCTGAAACACGTCGATTTTTACAAAGCTAATCGGTCTGAAAAACGAGGTGTGCTCTGATTGGCCAGCTATCCAGTGCGTTGTGATTGGCCGAATACCTCAAGCATGTGACGGAAATGTTACGCCCCTTACCATATTGTGATGCCTTGTCCCGGCCGGAGCAACGAGACAAAAACATTAAAACCCCTTATAAACATGGCATTTGTTGCATCCAGTGGGGACATAATTACGAATTATAGTGACTTATACTGTCTTTTTACGCGTTGCATTGCATCGCGCCGCGTAAACATAAAACCATGTCTGCATTTGTGATCTGAGGAATGACAAACAACAAGTGCTACTCTAACTGAATTTATTTAATACACGAGTTTCACAATTTGAGTTGAATTACTGAAATAAATGAACTTGTCCACGACATTCTAATTTATTGAGATGCACCTGTAAACTACAACTGCCTATTGTACAAACTTGTCTTATACTTGTCAACACAAAAGCGCATTCTGTGTGAATGGCGCTTAGTGCTATATTTATGGTCCTTCACAGAGCAAGTCACACGTGAGCGGTTAATCACGTGCGCCGACATGCGGTTGGACCGTTCTTTTCTCTTTACTGTTATCACCGGCATATTGTCAAAGTGTCTAATTCTAACATTTGGTAATATTTCAATTCAAAATCGCGATTCCTCAATTTCTAAAAAAATAAAATCGTGGTAAAACATTACATTTGAATTAATCGATAAAATCGGGAAAACCGCCCAGCCCTAGTTGAACTGTTCTGGAACAGTGTTGTAAATACAACTTAGCCACTGATTTCTAGTCGTGTCCTCTTTTGGAAGGCCAAACAAAGTAGTTTCGCTTTCATAACGAAACACACAG